>NC_037681.1:102036655-102037892 GCF_003255815.1 Theropithecus gelada
AAAAAAATCTCTCTCTCTCTCTCTCTCTCTCTCTCTCAGGGGCAATTATGTTGAGAACAAGTTTAATCTTATTGTGTCAAAACTGTGCTTCATTTGTAGTTTTATTTTTTCTGTTTCTTTTGTGTACAGTATAATGGAACTCATAAATATACTAAACATATCTTATTAATAAATATATAAAATTGTCCTGTATATAAGTGAAAAGGCATGTAACTGATTTTCAAATGAATTAAGTAGTGGTCTCAATTCTATATCTAATTAGTTGAATCTATAGGAAATAACATAGTTGTGATCCCTTTATATAGAAGATGACAACCTGTCTCCCATGATTGCAGGGAGAGAAAGCCAATGAATGTAAAAATACTATGTGTGTAAATTATTGAACTTAACTCTTCTCTTCAGAACAGTATGCATCTCTTTAGTCTTTAAGTTAAATTTCAATCACATGACTAGGCAACTTTCTTATAGGTTGAAGGCGCCAAATTGAGGGAAAAAGGCAATGCTTGCCAACTTCTGTGATAAATTCCATATCTTTGATCCTCAGTGTATGGCTTGGTGGGGGGAGAATGTTGGATATTTTGACTGTAAAGAGTAATATGAACTGGTTCTAGCTCATAGTAATCCACAGAGGGACCTGATACAACCAGAATTCCAAGATCGACTCTGCTACTTACAAGTCATATGCCCTTGAGAAGCTAACATAACCTTTTTACATTTTTCTTTTAATTTCGTAATAAAAATGGACGAGCTTTGAGGAATAAATAACAAATTAAAAATGTGTATAAAACATTTCATGATACCTGAAATATTATAGCTCCAAGCCAACTAGTAGGTGATTTCTTGTTTTTATTTCTCTCTTTCTTTCTTTCTTTCTTTCTTTCTTTCTTTCTTTCTTTCTTTCTTTCTTTCTTTCTTTCTTTCTTTCTTTCTTTCTTTCTTTCTTTCTTTCTTTTCTTTCTTTCTTTCCCTTCTCTTTCCCTTTTCTTTCCTTCCTTCCTTCCTTCCTTTCCATTCCGTTCCCTCCCTCTCTCTCTTTCTTTCTTTCTTTCTTTTCTTTCTTTCTTTCTTTCTTTCTTTCTTTCTTTCTTTCTTTCTTTCTTTCTTTCTTTCTTTCTTTCTTTCTTTCTTTCTTTCTTTCTTCTTTCTCTCTCTTTCTTTCTTTCTCTTTCTTTCCTTCTTTCTTTCTTTCTTTCTTTCTTTCTTTCTTTCTTTCTTTCTTTCTTTCTTTCTTTCTTTC
>NC_037681.1:102037902-102154161 GCF_003255815.1 Theropithecus gelada
TTCTTTCTTTCTTTCTTTCTTTCTTTCTTTCTTTCTTTCTTTCTTTCCTTCCTTCCTTCCTTCCTTCCTTCCTTCCTTCCTTCCTTCCTTCCTTCCTTCCTTCTTTCCTTCCTTCTTTCATTCCTTCCTTCCTTCTCTCTTTCTCTCTCTCTCTTCCTCTTCTTTTTCTTTTTCCTTTCTTTATTTCTTTCCCTCTTTATTTCCTCAAATTGATATGTTTTTAGGCATTAACCATATTTCATTTTATTGTGATGTCTTAAGACAAGAGGAACTTTTTTTTTTATTTTTTATTTTTATACTTTAAGTTCTAGGGTACATGTGGATAACGTGCAGGTTTGTTACATATTTATACCTGTGCCATGTTGGCGTGCTGCACCCATCAACTCGTCAGCACCCATCAACTCGTCATTTACATCAGGTATAACTCCCAATGCAATCCCTCCCCCCTTCCCCCTCCCCGTGATAGGCCCCGGTGTGTGATCTTCCCCTTCCCGAGTCCAAGTGATCTCATTGTTCAGTTCCCACCTATGAGTGAGAACATGCGGTGTTTGATTTTCTGTTCTTGCGATAGTTTGCTGAGAATGATGGTTTCCAGCTGCATCCATGTCCCTACAAAGGACACAAACTCATCCTTTTTATGGCTGCATAGTATTCCATGGTGTATATGTGCCACATTTTCTTAATCCAGTCTGTCACTGATGGACATTTGGGTTGATTCCAAGTCTTTGCTATTGTGAATACTGCCACAATAAACATATGTGTGCATGTGTCTTTATAGCAGCATGATTTATAATCCTTTGGGTATATACCCAGTAATGGGATGGCTGGGTCATATGTTACTTCCAGTTCTAGATCCTTAAGGAATCGCCATACTGTTTTCCATAATGGTTGAACTAGTTTACAATCCCACCAACAGTGTAAAAGTGTTCCTATTTCTCCACATCCTCTCCAGCACCTGTTGTTTCCTGACTTTTTAATGATTGCCATTCTAACTGGTGTGAGATGGTATCTCATTGTGGATTTGATTTGCATTTCTCTGGCCAGTGATGATGAGCATTTTTTCATGTGTCTGTTGGCTGTATGAATGACTTCTTTTGAGAAGTGTCTGTTCATATCCTTTGCCAACTTTTCCATGGGGTTGTTTGATTTTTTCTTGTAAATTTGTTTGAGTTCTTTGTAGGTTATGGATATTAGCCCTTTGTTAGATGAGTAGATTGCAAAGATTTTCTCCCATTCTGTAGGTTGCCTGTTCACTCTGATGGTAGTTTCTTTTGCTGTGCAGAAGCTCTTTAGTTTAATGAGATCCCATTTGTCAATTTGGCTTTTGTTGCCATTGCTTTTGGTGTTTTAGACATGAAGTCCTTGCCCATGCCTATATCCTGAATGGTATTACCTAGGTTTTCTTCTAGGGTTTTTATGGTATTAGGTCTAACATTTAAATCTCTAATCCATCTTGAATTAATTTTCGTATAAGGAGTAAGGAAAGGATCCAGTTTCAGCTTTCTACTTATGGCTAGCCAATTTTCCCAGCACCATTTATTAAATAGGGAATCCTTTCCCCATTTCTTGTTTCTCTCAGGTTTGTCAAAGATCAGATGGCTGTAGATGTGTGGTATTATTTCTGAGGACTCTGTTCTGTTCCATTGGTTTATATCTCTGTTTTGGTACCAGTACCATGCTGTTCTGGTTACTGTAGCCTTGTAGTATAGTTTGAAGTCAGGTAGTGTGATGCCTCCAGCTTTGTTCTTTTGACGTAGGATTGTCTTGGTAATGCAGGCTCTTCTTTGGTTCCATATGAACTTTAAAGCAGTTTTTTCCAATTCTGTGAAGAAACTCATTGGTAGCTTGATGGGGATGACATTGAATCTATAAATTACCTTGGGCAGTATGGCCATTTTCACGATATTGATTCTTCCTATCCATGAGCATGGTATGTTCTTCCATTTGTTTGTGTCCTCTTTTATTTCATTGAGCAGTGGTTTGTAGTTCTCCTTGAAGAGGTCCTTTACATCCCTTGGAAGTTGGATTCCTAGGTATTTCATTATCTTTGAAGCAATTGTGAATGGAAGTTCATTCCTGATTTGGCTCTCTGTTTGTCTGTTACTGGTGTATAAGAATGCTTGTGATTTTTGCACATTAATTTTGTATCCTGAGACTTTGCTGAAGTTGCTCATCAGCTTAAGGAGATTTTGGGCCGAGACAATGGGGTTTTCTAAATATACAATCATGTCATCTGCAAACAGGGACAATTTGACTTCTTCTTTTCCTAACTGAATAGCCTTGATTTCTTTCTCTTGCCTGATTGCCCTAGCCAGAACTTCCAACACTATGTTGAACAGGAGTGGTGAGAGAGGGCATCCCTGTCTTGTGCCAGTTTTCAAAGGGAATTTTCCAGTTTTTGCCCATTCAGTATGATATTGGCTGTGGGTTTGTCATAAATAGCTCTTATTATTTTGAGGTACGTTCCATCAATACCGAATTTATTGAGCATTTTTAGCATGAAGGGCTGTTGAATTTTGTCAAAGGCCTTTTCTGCATCTATTGAGATAATCATGTGGTTTTTGTCTTTGGTTCTGTTTATATGCTGGATTACGTTTATTGACTTGCGTATGTTGAACCAGCCTTGCATCCCAGGGATGAAGCCCACTTGATCATGGTGGATAAGTTTTTTGATGTGCTGCTGGATCCAGTTTGCCAGTATTTTATTGAGGATTTTTGCATCGATGTTGATCAAGGATATTGGTCTAAAATTCTCTTTCTTTGTTGTGTCTCTGCCAGGCTTTGGTATCAGGATGATGTTGGCCTCATAAAATGAGTTAGGGAGGATTTCCTCTTTTTCTATTGATTGGAATAGTTTCAGAAGGAATGGTACCAGCTCCTCCTTGTACCTCTGATAGAATTCACCTGTGAATCCATCTGGTCCTGGACTTTTTTTGGTTGGTAGGCTATTAATTATTGCCTCAATTTCAGAGCCTGCTATTGGTCTATTCAGGGATTCAACTTCTTCCTCGTTTAGTCTTGGGAGAGTATAAGTGTCCAGGAAATTATCCATTTCTTCTAGATTTTCTAGTTTATTTGCGTAGAGGTGTTTATAGTATTCTCTGGTGGTAGTTTGTATTTCTGTGGGGTCGGTGGTGATATCCCGTTTATCATTTTTTATTGCGTCTATTTGATTCTTCTCTCTTTTCTTCTTTATTAGTCTTGTTAGCTGTCTATCAGTTTTGTTGATCTTTTCAACAAACCAACTCCTGGATTCATTGATTTTTTTGGAGAGTTTTTTGTGTCTCTATCTCCTTCAGTTCTGCTCTGATCTTAGTTATTTCTTGCCTTCTGCTAGCTTTTGAATGTGTTTGTTCTTGCTTCTCTAGTTATTTTAATTGTGATGTTAGAGTGTCAATTTTAGATCTTTCCTGCTTTCTCTTGTGTGCATTTAGTGCTATCAATTTCCCTCTACACACTGCTTTAAATGTGTCCCAGAGATTCTGGTATGTTGTATCTTTGTTCTCATTGGTTTCAAAGAACGTCTTTATTTCTGCCTTCATTTTGTTATGTACCCAGTAGTCATTCAGGAGCAGGTTGTTCAGTTTCCATGTAGTTGAGTGGTTTTGATTGAGTTTCTTAGTCCTGAGTTCTAGTTTGATTGCACTGTGGTCTGAGAGACAGTTTGTTATAATTTCTGTTCTTGTACATTTGCTGAGGAGTGCTTTACTTCCAATTATGTGGTCAATTTTGGAATAAGTGTGATGTGGTGCTGAGTAGAATGTATATTCTGTTGATTTGGGGAGGAGAGTTCTGTAGATGTCTCTTAGGTCTGCTTGCTGCAGAGATGAGTTCAATTTCTGGATATCCTTGTTAACTTTCTGTCTCGTTGATCTGTCTAATGTTGACAGTGGGGTGTCGAAGTCTCCCATTATTATTGTATGGGTGTCTAAGTCTCTTTGTAAGTCTCTAAGGACTTGCTTTATGAATCTGGGTGCTCCTGCATTGGGTGCATATATATTTAGGATAGTTAGCTCTTCCTGTTGAATTGATCCCTTTACCATTATGTAATGGCCTTCTTTGTCTCTTTTGATCTTTGATGGTTTAAAGTCTGTTTTATCAGAGACTAGTATTGCAACCCCTGCTTTTTTTTGTTCTCCATTTGCTTGGTAGATCTTCCTCCATCCCTTTATTTTGAGCCTATGTATGTCTCTGCATGTGAGATGGGTCTCCTGAATACAGGAAACTGATGGGTCTTGACTCTTTATCCAGTTTGCCAGTCTGTGTCTTTTAATTGGAGCATTTAGTCCATTTACATTTATGGTTAATATTGTTATGTGTGAACTTGATCCTGCCATTATGATATTAACTGGTTATTTTGCTCATTAGTTGATGCAGTTTCTTCCTAGCCTCGATGGTCTTTACATTTTGGCATGTTTTTGCAATGGCTGGTACCGGTTGTTCCTTTCTATGTTTAGTGTTTCCTTCAGGGTCTCTTGTAAGGCAGGCCCGGTGGTGACAAAATCTCTAAGCATTTGCTTATCTGTAAAGGATTTTATTTCTCCTTCACTTATGAAACTTAGTTTGGCTGGATATGAAATTCCGGGTTTAAAATGCTTTTCTTTAAGAATGTTGAATACTAGCCCCCCCCCTCTCTTTTGGCTTATAGAGTTTCTGCCGAGAGATCTGCTGTTAGTCTGATGGGCTTCCCTTTGTGGGTAACCCGACCTTTCTCTCTGGCTGCCCTTAAGATTTTTTCCTTCATTTCAAGTTTGGTGAATCTGGCAATTATATGTCTTGGAGTTGCTCTTCTCGAGGAGTATCTTTGTGGCATTCTCTGTATTTCCTGAATTTGAACGTTGGCCTGCCCTTCTAGGTTGGGGAAGTTCTCCTGGATGATATCCTGAAGAATGTTTTCCAACTTGGTTCCATTTTCCCCCTCACTTTCAGGCACCCCAATCAGATGTAGATTTGGTCTTGTTACATAATCCTATACTTCTTGCAGGCTTTGTTCATTTCTTTTTCTTCTTTTTTCTTTAGGTTTTTCTTCTCGCTTCATTTCATTCATTTGATCCTCAATCGCTGATACTCTTTCTTCTAGTTGATCGAGTCAGTTACTGAAGCTTGTGCATTTGTCACGTAGTTCTCGTGTCATGGTTTTCATCTCTGTCCATTCGTTTATGGCCTTCTCTGCATTAATTATTCTAGTTATCAATTCTTCCACTTTTTTGTTTTCAAGATTTTTAGTTTCTTTGCACTGGGTACGTAATTCCTCCTTTAGCTCTGAGAAGTTTGATGGACAGGAGCCTTCTTCTCTCATCTCGTCAAAGTCATATTCCGTCCAGCTTTGATCCATTGCTGGCGATGAGCTGCGTTCCTTTGCAGGGGGCGATGCGCTCTTATTTTTTGAATTTCCAGCTTTTCTGCCCTGCTTTTTCCCCATCTTTGTGGTTTTATCTGCCTCTGGTCTTTGATGATGGTGACCTAGTGATGGGGTTTTGGTGTGGGTGTCCTTCCTGTTTGATAGTTTTCCTTCTAACAGTCAGGACCCTCAGCTGTAAGTCTGTGGAGATTGCTTGAAGTCCACTCCAGACCCTGTTTGCCTGGGTATCAGCAGCAGAGGCTGCAGAAGATAGAATATTTCTGAACAGCGAGTGTACCTGTCTGATTCTTGCTATGGAAGCTTCCTCTCAGGGGTGTACTCCACTGTGTGAGGTGTGGGGTGTCGGTCTGCCCCTAGTGGGGGATGGCTCCCAGTTAGGCTACTCAGGGGTCAGGGACCCACTTGAGCAGGTAGTCTGTCCGTTCTCAGATCTCAACCTCCGTGTTGGGAGATCCACTGCTCACTTCAAAGCTGTCAGACAGAGTCGTTTGTGTCTGCAGAGGTTTCAGTTGCTTTTTGTTGTTGTTGTTGTTTAGCTGTGCCCTGTCCCCAGAGGTGGAGTCTACAGAGACAGGCAGACCTCCTTGAGCTGCTGTGAGCTCCACCCAGTTGGAGCTTCCCAGCGGCTTTATCTACTTAAGCCTCAGCAATGGCAGGCGCCCCTCCCCCAGCCATGCTGCTGCCTTTCCGGGAGATCGCAGACTGCTGTGCTAGCACTGAGGGAGGCTCCGTGGGCGTGGGACCCTCCCGGCCAGGTGTGGGATATAGTCTCCTGGTGTGCCTGTTTGCTAAGATCCTTTGTAGAGCGCAGTATTGGGTGGGAGTTACCCAATTTTCCAGGTGTTGTGTGTCTCAGTTCCCCTGGCTAGGAAAAGGGATTCCCTTCCCCCTTGCACTTCCCAGGTGAGGTGACGCCTCGCCCTGCTTCAGCTCTTGCTGGTCGGGCTACAGCAGCTGACCAGCACCGATTGTCAGGCACTCCCTAGTGAGATCAACCCAGTACCTCAGTTGAAAATGCAGAAATCACCTGTCTGCTGTGTCGCTCGCGCCCGGAGGTGGAGACTGGAGCTCTTCCTATTCGGCCATCTTGCTCCGTGCCACCCCCCTGCCCCGCCCCCCTCCCCGCCAAGAGGAATATTCTTGTTTGGTTCCTAACTCATTTGAAATGCAGTCCTTATACTTGTACATTCATTGTTCCTCTCTTAAAGTTCTTGAATTTCTATGCTTTATTTTATTCCTTCCTGAAATCTTTGGATTACATAGTTGTTAACACAATCCTTGTCAGCTGTGTGTTGCCTGCTATTGATTATTTCGAAATATATATGTTGCAAGCAGAACACTTATATTCTTCATAAAGGAGAAGATGCATATCTTCTACTTTTATTCAAATGTCTTGTTCCTTTATTCTCTTACAATGGTAATATTTTCCATTCATCTATATGACTGTTCGAAAAAAAATTAATATTGTCTGAGTTGTACCTGCCCACCTCTATTTTTAGGACTTAAGTTATGACATCTCATTTATTTACTTGGATGGTATAGTTATATTGCATGGTTTTCAGTCCATCACCATTTCAAATTCACTATTCAAGTCATATATCAGTTGATATATCAAATTTGCTGTTTGCCACCTGTCACTTAGATAAACGACCTTTCTGTTGTTACCAAAGGGCTATAAAAATAGATTAGGCAGAACAATCTTTATATAGAATCTTGAGATAACCATTAGAAATCACCTAGCCAGTTCATCACAATTCTATTCATATTTAGCTAAAGTCACCCAATTGATTTCTGATTCAATAAATTGCTGTTACATTTCACCTTCAATTTTCTTGTAGCTACAAGTATCTCATAAGAAATATGATCAAATGCCTTTCTGATAAGGATGACTACCACAGTTAGATTTTTTATATCTACCAGTCTATTTCCCAAGGAAATGAATGGGTTAATGTGATAGTATGCATTCATGCCAACCCAGCTTATGCCTAGTAGTTCTTGATTCTAGAATATTTTCCAGGATCTACATTAAATGATACAATCCCCAGTGTGTTTACTTTATTTTTAGTATACACTGTGAAAAATCAAGATTTTGTTTACCAATTTTACAGAGTTTTTTAATCCTATTCTCAATAACAATCAATAATCATCAACAGCCATAAGAAATCTTGCTTACTAGGTCTCTTTCGTTCTAGCATCAAATTTGTCGACTGAGGGACTTGAAACAGTTAGTTACTCACCTTACATCTCCTGACCAATCTTGAGCATGATCTTGGGGCACTTTCTCCTATATTGGTGTTTGCACTACTATTTTAGTCCAGTGGTCATTTCACTTGACAAATAAGACAAAAGCAAAAGATGAGTTAAAGCGTTCTGGTTTTCTATTCAATTCATCATTTAGTAGCTTTAATTCCTTTTTGAAAAAAGCTTGAACATAAATAAAATAAGAAAATCATCACTGCTATGCCCCAAGCTGAAGAACTATATTTTCCTTGATCTTCTTTTGTGCTGAAAATAACAAAAAGGTGGATTTATGTTTAACTAACAATTTTGTGACTTCACTTCATTTTGAAAAATTAGCATTAATGCTGTAATTATTTTTATTTTACAAGTCCTCATTATATTTATCCTTGATTATCTTTCTACCTGTTTAAATATGGTTTTAAAATGTGAACTGATTAACATGCAAAAGCTCCTAGTATGCTATACGTCACATTAGATCTGAAGAATAAATTCAAATTTCCTTCATACTGATTCATTTTCTGGTCCTGGAAAAGTCACTGATTCTCTCAGAGCCTTAGTTTTATTATTTGTGAAATGAGCATAATAAAACATCTACCTCAACTCTTAATTTAAAGTGGCATCTAAGACTTCCTTTCAAAGGCAGACAGAAACCATCAGAAGCTCCTTTCTCCAGCTACTCTGGATAAAGTATAATAATATTTTATATATGTGACTAAATACAAAATCCAGAAAGATGAGTTTTACAATATCTGATATTAAGATCTCAAAACCATATAGTGAGAGTTTTAAAAGCCCAGCAAAATCACAATGGTAATGAAACAGGGTATTTAACATAGAGAATTTTGTTTTATACCAGTGGGAAAATATGGAAAGGGAAGAAATAAAGTGTCTATCCTTTTTTTTTTTTTAAATAAAGCATGGTAAAATGATTGGGAAGGCTATTTTATTAGATTAAATATTAGCAGTTTAGTCTTATATACTACGGAATATTTTTTCCTAAAATTAAACATTTAATTTGATTTGATCCAATATAATTTCATTGTTTTATTTTGACACTTGATATTTTGATAATATTTGTATATTACCTATATAAAACTATATGTGCATGGCTGAAATGATGAAATCATTATATTCTCATATGCAATTTTTCATCTATATGTATGACAGGGTTGCATTATTTCACTTAGGATTTTCTGTCTCAGAGTGTCGAATTGCTTACAACAGGTTTGCAAAATGATTTCTACAGCTTCCACAGTTTTATCTGATTTATATTAGTATGTACAATATTGGGATGATGTGTTCCTTAAAGAGTAAAAAATAGTTATATGAGTTTCCTGATGATGACAGTGATGGGCTGTGATGTTTTAGGAAGATTCCTGGCAGTGATAGTAAATAAAGTGTTTTCCTTAAAGTCACACACCTAATAATTGTAGAGCCAGAATACAAACATTTGTGACTCGAAATTCTGTGCTTCCAACAAATAAGGTCAAAGAGTAAAAGAAACTAAACTCAGAAAGTAGGATGTATAAATGGAATAAAGAAGACAGGCATGAGAAGTATTATGGGAGCTGTATTTATAAGATACAGAACCTGATTGAATATGATGGCATACAAGGAATTCATAAAATATTGGTTAATGGGAAATTATTCATTACAGAGATAATTAGAAAACTGATAATGTATCCTACATTATTTAAAAGGAAATTTAAGAGAAATGTGACTGAGCAAAAAGGGCACAGAGTAGTGGCCAAGCACATCCATAGTTTGTCTTTCTGTATTTTGTCCTGCAACTGACCCTTTGGAAAGAGTTTGGTCTCTACTAAACATTTCATGGCAGAAAGTAGATGTGATTCACCCATATGTCTTCTTGGTAGTAGAACTCTCATTGAAAATTTTTCAGCTAGTCTGTAATTATTGAGTCTTAAAAACAAAATGGAATAATTTGACAATAGTGTCAAATTTGAGAGGTACTTTCTTTGAGAAAAATATTAGCTACCATATTATCTGTTTCTAATCATTAATCCTTGAATATATGCCTATAGTATCATAAGATGGTGATACAAACTTCCCCAGAATCTTATACCCACTGAAGTATCAGTAGGATTAAAAAGCATGGCAGCATTTTGAAGGACAGTGAGCAAATTACATGACATTGTGATAAGATTGTCAGGGCTACTTGTCCCCAACTTAAGGACATGTAAGAATACCTAATGTATCCAACCAATATTTGACTTAAAGTAAATGAATAAAAGGTTTAGAAAAAAATCTCATGAGATGATCAATTGTATTACTTCTGATGCAAGCTACACCATAAACCTTTGTGTTGAGATAATCAACTCCTGTCCAAATGGACTTGGAGAAGGCATGTCATATGGACAAGATAAGGGTTGGTTTACTGGAGGAGACAAAGCTTGAGTAAGACTTACTTAAAGGATGAATCTTTTTTTTCTTCATTTTTTCCCCTTCTTAGATTTTTAAAAATGAGATGTCATTTACGTACCATAAAATTCACTTTTAAAGTGTGAACTTCAGTGATTTCAGATATTCAAGAGTTGTGTAACCACCACCACTATTTAATTCAAACAAAATTTCACCATCCCAAAAAGAAACCGTGTACTTATTAGCCATCATTTTCCATTCTGCATTCCCCACTCAGTCATTAGAAATTACTGATCTACATTCTAGTTATATGGATTTGGCTATTCTGGATATTCCATATAATTTAAATAATACAATTTGTGATCTTTTGTACCTAATTTCGTTCACTTTCTTTCAAGGTTTGTCCATGTCATAGGTTGTATTAGTAACTCATTCTTTTTATTTCTAAATAACATTTCATTGTATGAATGTACCACATTTTGTTTATTCATTTGTCATTTGAAGGAGATTTGGGATATCCACCTTAGGCCAATTATTAATAATACTGTTATGAACATTTATGTCTTTTATATTATTATTTTCAAATGCACTTTAACTTTTTTTTTTTACAGCAATTTGAGGTTCATAGGAATATTGAGTAAAAGATACAGGTATTTCCTATATACTCCCTGCCCCCACGCTTGCATAGCCTCCTCCATTATGAATATTCCTCATCAGAGTGGTACATTTGTTAAAACTGATGAACCTACATTGACATATCATAATTATCCCAAGTCCATACTATAAATTAGGGTTCATCCTTGATGTCATACCTCAATAATTACAGGCTACCTGAAAAATTCTTTGAGTTTAGACAAATGTATAATAATATTTATCCACCATTCTAGCATTCTACCAACCAGTTTCACCATCCTAAAAATGCTCTGTGTCTGCCTATTCATTCCTACATCCTCCTCAACCCCTGACAACCACTGTTTTTCTTTTTTTGTCTCCCTGGTTTTGCCTTTCTAGAAAGTCACATAGTTAGAATCATGCAGTATGCAGCCTTTTAAGATTGACTCATTTTCCTTAATATGCATTTTAAGTTTCCTTCATGTCTTTTCATCCTTCATGAATAGCTCATTTGTTTTTAGTGCTGAACAATATTTCATTGTCCAGAAGTACCACAGTTGATTAATCTCTTCACCTACTGAAGGGCATCTTAGTTGGTTCCAGTTTTTGCAAATATTAATAAAGCTACTATAAACATCTATGTGTAGATTTTTGTGTGTACATAAGTTTTCAACTTCTTTGGGTAAATTTGAAGGGATGAGATTGTCAGATTATATGGTAAGACTATGTTTAGTTTTGTAAGAAACTGCCAAATTGCTTTCCAAAGGGCTGTTTCAAAGTGGTGTTTGGAAAATGGCTTTTTGAAAATTTTGTTCTTACCAGTAATTAATGGAAGTGTATCTTGCTCCACATCCTCTCCAACATTTGGTATTATCAGTAGTTTTGGTTTTGGCCATTCTAATAGGTGTGCAGTGGCATCTCATTGTGCTTAAATGAGAATTCTTGGGTTTTTTTGGTTTTTGCTTTTGCAAATATTCTCTCCCATTCTTTGAGTTGTCTTTATACTTTCTTGATGGTGTCCTTTGAAGCATTAATATTTTAAATTTTGATAAAATTTAGTTTATCTTTTTTTGTACAAAGCTTGCGTTTTGGTATCATATGTAAAAAACTTATTTTAAGGTCATGACATTTTATGCCTATATTTTAAAGAGTTTTATAATTTTAGTTTTTATGTTTATATAAGTGATACATTTTCAGTGAGTTTTTGTGTATAGTGTGAGGTAATGGTCCAGTTTAATTTTTTTCCATGTAAATAGCCAGGTTTTCTAGCACCATTTATTGAAAAAGAATGTTCTTTTCATTTTGAATTGTCTTGGCATCCTTTTGAAAAATCAATTGAATGTAAATATAAAGATTTATTTCTGAACTCTCAATCTTCTGCATGATTTACATATCTATCTTTATGTTAGTACCACCACTGTAGCTTTGCAGTAGGATTTAAAGTTTAAAATTAACTCCTCCAAGATTTATTTATTTCATTTATTCAAGATTATTTAGGCTACTCTTGCTTCATTGCATTTCCATATGAATTTTAAGATCAATTTATCAATTTCTGGAAAAAAGTTGAGATTTTAAGAGGGTTTACAGTGAATCTGTAGATCAATTTGTAACACTTTCTAAACAAAATTAAGTCTAGACCATGAAGATGGTTTTTCCTTTTAATAATGTCATCTTTATTTTCATTAAATGATGTTTTCAAGTTTTCATTGTGTAATATAAGTCTTTCATGTGTGTCAACAAGTTCATTCCAAGGTATTTTATTCTTTTTGATGCTATTTTCTTAATTTCATTATCAGTTTGTTTATCGCTGGTTATAGAAATAGTTTATTTTTATCTTGATATTTTGTCCTGCAACCTTGCTGAAATAATTTTTGTATTTTATTCCTTAGAATTTTCTACATACAGGATCATGTCATTTTTAAATAGGGGTAGTTTTACTTTTTGCTTTTCAAAATCTGGATTTTTTTATTTTTGCACCTATTTTTTACTGAATGTAGTCTCCCACTACCATGTTAAATAGAAGTGGCAAGTGTGAACGTCTTTAAACTTTTTATTTTTTTTCCTGTTGTGAGGAGGTAAGCTTTCTGGTTTTTTGTGTGTGTGGTTTTTTGTTTTGTTTTGAGACGAGTCTCGCTCTGTCGCCCAGACTGGAGTGCAGTGGCGTGATCTTGGCTCACTGCAAGCTCCGCCTGGCGGGTTCACGCCATTTTCCTGCCTCAGCCCCCCAAGTAGCTGGGACTACAGGCACCGGTCACCACACCTGGCAAATTTTTTTTTTTTTTTTTTTTTTAGTAGAGACGGGGTTTCACCGTGTTAACTAGGATGGTCTCGATCTCCTGACCTCGTGATCTGCCCGTCTCAGCCTCCCAGAATGCTGGGATTACAGGTGTGAGCCACCGTGCCCGGCGAAGTTTATATTAGTAATATAATATACTAATATATTTGTCCGCATTGCCTCACCCTTGCATTTAAGGAATAATGCAAGGGTGATTCAATGGACACATTCAATGTACCCATTTGCTTATAATATGTAACTTCTTCTATGTTGCTGAACTCCCTTGGCTAGCATTTTATTGATTTCAGCATCTATGATCATAATGAATGTTATTCCGTGGTGTTATTTTCTTGTGATGTCCTTTTCTGTTTTTGGTGTTAGGGTAAAACTGGTCTCATAGTTGAAAAGTGCCTCCCTCCTTTCTCCTTTTGGAAGAGTTTGTAAAATATCGGTGTTAATTCTTCTTCAAATGTTTGGTGGAATTCACAAGTGAAGCCATCTGTTCGTGGGTTTTTATTGTGGGAAGTTTTTATTTTAAATTATTTTTTATTACTATTTAAATTGCTCTACTTCTCATAAGTCTGTTCAGACTTTTTTTATTTCCCCTTAATTTAGTTTCAGTGGTTTAAGTCTTTCCAGAATTTTTTGCATTTCATCTAAGTTATCTACTTTGCTGGTACAAAAATGTTCATTTTATTCACTTATACTCCATTTTATTTCATAAGTTTGGAAATAATTTCCTATTTTCCACTCCTGTTTAAAAACTGACTTTTCTGTTTGTTTTCTTTTTCAGACTAGTTAAAAGTTAATGATTTAAAAATATTTTCACAGAACCAACTTTTATTTTTATTTGTTTTCTCTACTATCTTTCTATTTTCTATTGTATTAACTCCTACTCTAATTTTCACTAGTTCTTCTACTTGCTTTAAATTTAGTTTTCGCTTATTTAGAAAAAAACTCAAGGTTTTGTAGGTAGAATATTAGGTTATTGATTTAAAATCTTTCTTTTAAAAAAAAAATAGAAAGCTCTAAATTTCTCTTTCAACCTTGCTTTAACCACACCACATAATTTCTCTATATTGTGTATTTGCTTTCATTCATCTCAAAATATTGTTTTAGTAACCATTTCTTTTACTATTTTTTATTTTTAATTTTAGTAGGTACATGGTAGATGTATATATTTATGAGGTACATGAGATAGAGGCATACAATGCATAATAATCATGTAATAAAAATGGGGTATCCATCCCCTCAAGAATTTATTCTTTGTGCTACAATAAATTCAATTATACTGTTTTAATTATTTTTACATGTACAATTAAATTCCTATCGACTATAGTCACTCTGTTGTGCTATCAAATACTAGGTCTTGTATGTTCTTTCTGTTTTTTCAGGGGTACCCATTAACCATTTCCACCTCACCCCACCCCCCACTATCCTTCCCAGCCTCTGGTTATAATCATTCTACTCTCCGTCTTCATGAGTTCAATTGTTTTGATGTTTAGATCCAACAGTAAGTGAGAACTTGTGATGTTTGTCTTTCTGTGCCTGACTGATTTCACTTAACATAATGACCTCTAATTCCATCTAGGTTGTTGCAAATGACAAGATCTTATTTTTTTAATGAATGTATAGTACTCCACTGTGTTATAAGTACCACATTTTCTTCATCCATCCAACCTTAGGCCACTTAGGTTGGACCCAACTTTTGGCTGTTGTGAACAGTGTTACAATAAACATGGGAGTGCAGATATCTCTTTGATATATTGATTTCTTTTGGGTATAAACATACCAGTTGGATTGCTGGATCATATAGTAGCTGTTTTTAGTTTTTTGAGAATCTCCAAACTGTTTTCCACAGTGGTTGTACTAGTTTATGGTCCCAACAACAGGCTATGACGGGGTCCCTTTTCTCCACATCCTCACCAGCATTTGGTATTGCCTGCCTTTTGGATAAAAAACATTGTAACTGGAGTGAGATGATATCTCATTTTAGTTTTTATATGCATTTCTCTGATCATCAATGCTTTTGAACACATTTTCATGTTTCTATTTGTCATTTGTATGTCTTCTTCTGAGAAACATCTATTCAAATCTTTTGCCCATTTTTCTTTTTTTTTTTTCTTTTTTTTTTTTTTGGAGACAGAGTCTTGCTCTGTCGCCCAGGCTGGGGTGCAGTGGCCGGATCTCAGCTCACTGCAAGCTCCGCCTCCCGGGTTTAGACCATTCTCCTGCCTCAGCCTCCCGAGTAGCTGGGACTACAGGCGCCCGCCACCTCGGCCGGCTAGTTTTTTGTATTTTTTAGTAGAGACGGGGTTTCACCGTGTTAGCCAGGATGGTCTCGATCTCCTGACCTCGTGATCCGCCCGTCTCGGCCTCCCAAAGTGCTGGGATTACAGGTGCCCATTTTTCAATATGATTATTAGATTTTTTCTAGAATTATGTATTTTGGTTATTAATCCTTTGTCAGGTAGGTAGTTTTCAAATATTTTCTCCCATTCTGTGGGTTGTCTCTTCACTTTGTTGATTGTTTTCATTGCTGTGCAGAAGCTTTTTATCTTGATGTGATTCTATTTGTCCATGTTTGAGTTGGTTGCCTGTGCTTGTGGGGTATTACTCAAGATTTGCCTGAAATGATGTCTTGGAAAGTGTTTCTAATTTTTTTGTAGTCGTTTCATAGTTTGAGGTCTTAGACTTAAGTCTTTAAATTACTTTGATTTGATGTTTGTGTATGACAAGAGATAGGGGTCTAGTTTCATTCTTCTGCATATGGAAGTCTAGTTTTCCCAGAACCATTTATTAAAGAGGTTATCTTTTCCCCATTGTATGTTCTTGGCACCTTTCTCAAAAATGAGTTCACTGAAGATGTGTGAATTCATTTTTGGGTTTTCTGTTCTGTTCCATTGATGCGTATGTCTGTTTTTATGCCAGTACCATGCTGTTTTTATTACTATAGTTCTGTAGTATAATTTGAAGTCAGGTAATGTTATTTCTCCTGTTTTATTCTTTTTACTTTAGATAGTTTTGGCTATTCTGGGTCTTTTGTGGTTCCATATCATTTAGGATTGTTTTTTCTATTTCTGTGACCAATGTCATTTGTGTGTTGATAGGGATTATATTAAATCCATAGATACCTTTGGATAGTATGGATATTTTAGCAATATTGATTATTCCAATTTATGAATATGGAATGTCTTTCTATTTTTGGTGTCCTCTTCAATCACTTTCATCAGTGTTTTGTAATTTTTATTGTAGAGATCTTTCACTTTTTTGGTTAAGTAAATTCCTATATACTTATATATTTAATTTTATTGTGGCTATGGTAAACAGGACGACTTTCTTGATTTCTTTTTCAAATTGTTTCCTGTTGACATATACAGATGCTACTAATTTTTGCATGTTAATTTTTATCCCACAATTCTAATGAATTTGTTTTTCAGTTCTAAACTTTTTGGGGGTATTTTTAGGTTTTTCTAAATGTAAAATCATATCATCTGCAAACAAGGATAATTTGACTTCTTTCTTTCCAGTTGGATGTCCTTTAGTTCTTCCTCCTGTGTCATTGCTCTAGCTAGAACTTCTAATACTATGTGGAATAACCATGGTAAAAGTGGGCATCCTTGTCATTCTCCAGATCTTAGAGGGCAGCATTTCAGTTTTTCCACATTTTGTATGATACTAGCTATGGGTCTGTCCTATATGACTTTTATTATGTTGATGTATTTCCTTCTATATCCATTGTTTTAAGGATATTTTTAAATCATGAAAAGATATTGAATGTTATCAAATGCTTTTCAACATCAATTGATACAATCAAATAGCTTTTGTCATTCATTCTGTAGATATGAGTTATCACATTGATTTGTGTATGTTAAACCATCCTTGCATCTCTGGGATAAATCCCATTTGATCATGATGAATAATCTTTTTATTGTATTGTTAAATTCAATTTGCTCGTATTTTATTGAGGCTGTTTACATCAATCATCATTAGAGATATTGACCTTTAGTTTTCTTTTTGTGATGTGTCTATGTCTGTTTTTTTTTTGAAATCAGGGTTATAACTGGCCTTGTAGGATGAGTTTGGAAGTATTTTCTCCTCCATTTTTTTGGAAACAGTTTGGGTATGAATAGTATCAGCTCTTCTATAAATGTTTGGTAGAGTTTTGCTTGTTTGGGAATGCCTTTATTTCTCTTTCATATTTGAAGGATATTTTCATCAGACATATTAGTGTATGGTGAAATGTTGGATTTTTTTTTTTTTTTTCCCTTCAGCACCTTAAATATGTCATGTCACTCTTTCCTGGCCTATAAGGTTTATACTGAAAAGTCTGCTGCCAGATGTGTTGGAACTACATTGTATATTTGTTACTTTGCTCTAGATGCTTTTAGTATCCCTTCTTTACTCTTGACTTTTGAGAGTTTAGTTATTAAATGCCTTGAGGTTGTCTTCTTTGGGTTAAATCTGCTTGATGTTTCATAACCTTCCTGCACTTGGACATTGACATATTTCTCTAGGTTTGAAAATTTCTCTGATATAATCATTTTGAATAAACTTTCTACCCCTATCTCTTTCTTTACCTTCTCTTTAAAGCCAATAACTCTTAGATTTTCTTTTTTGAGACTATTTTCTAGATTCTGTAGGCATGCTTAATTGTCTCGTTAATCCTTTTTCTTTTTACGTCCTCTGACCATGTATTTTCAAATGGCCTGTCTTCAAGCTCACTTCTTCTTTCTTCTGCTCAATTAATTCTGCTATTAAAAGATTCTGATGCATCTTTCAGTATGCCAGTTGCATTTTCCATCTCCAGAATTCTGCTTGAATTTTTAAAAATTAATTAAATCTCTATGTTAAATCTATCTGACCGCATAAGGTAAATTTTCTCTGTGTTACGAATGACTCTGAGTTTTCTCAACACAGCTATTTTGAATTCTGTTTCTGAAAGGTCACATATCTCTGTTTTTCCAGAATTGGTCCCTCATGCATTGTATAGTTCATTTGGTGAAGTCAGAGTTTCCTGGATGGTATTGATGCTAGTAGATGTTCCTTGGTGTCTGAGCATTTAAGAGTTAGGTATTTATTGTAGTCTTTAGGAGTTAGGTATTTATCATAGTCCTGAAAAGAATGCTTTTCAATATCCTTCCTTCTTAGGAAGACTTTCCAGATTTTTGAAAGGACTTGGGTGTTATGGTCTAAGCTCTGTTGGCCTTATGGGGCACCCCAAGTCCAGTAATGCTGTTTGTCTTGCAGATTTGTAGAGCTACCCGCTTCATGATCTTGGGCTATGTCTGGAAGAATTCTCTGGATTACCAAGTAGACACACTTGTTTTCCTCTCTTACTTTCTCCCAAACAAATGGAGTCTCTCTCTCTCTCTCTGTTATGAGCTACCTAAATGTGGGGGTGGAGTGAAACAAGCACTGCTGTAGCTACCAACAGAAGAACTGCACTGGATCAGGCCTGCTGTCAGTACAGCACGGAGTCTTGCCCAAGGGCTGCTGTAATCACTGCCTGGTTACCACATACGTTTGCTCAAGGTCCTGGAGCTCTACAATCAGCAGGTGGCAAAGCCATCCAGACCTGTGTCCTTCCCATCAGGGCACCCCCACCACAGTCCCATGGGAAGTTCTGCCAGACCACTGCCAATGTTCCCTTGAGGGTCAAGGGCTCTTCAGTTGTCTTGTGGTAAATGCTGCCTGGCCTGGGACTCACCCTTCAGGGCTGTGGGCTCCCTTCTGATCCATGGCAGGTTCAGAAATGCTTTCCAAGAGCCAACACATGGAATCAGGTACCTCAAGAGCCCACATGGTGCTGTAGCCCCCTATGACTGAGCTGGTGCCTAAGATGCAATGCAAACATACCCTTTATGTTTTACTCCACCTTTCTTAACCAGAAATATCTGAGCCAGCAAGTCTCAGAGTCTCACCGAAGGCTTTCAATGTACCACCTGGGTATTACTGCTGGTCATTTAGGTCCCAAGGGCTCTTCAGTTACCAGGTGATGAAGCCTGCTAAGATGGGGTCCTTCCCTTCAAGGCAGCAAGTTCCCTTCGGTCCCGTGCTGTGTCTAGAAATGTTCAGGGCAAGGGCCTAGAAAGGGGGCCTCAGACTCTGACTGGCATTCTATCCCACTGTGGTTGGGCTTGTATCTAAGATGCAAGGCAAAGTCCTCCCGACTCTTCCCTCTCTTCTCCTCAAGTGGAATAAAGAGTTCTCTTTTGGAGCTGCAAGTTGTATTAATAAATCCTTGGGTTACAGGAGAAATGATGTCAGCACTCCCTTAGTCACCCCAACCGATGTTTAAGTAGATGTCGGGCCTCCTCAGTGTTCTGGCTTTGGGCCCAGTTCAGCACCAGGATTCACCTAGGCATTGCAGTCCTTGTGGTCTGGACTACCTTTCAAATTTATGTAAGACTCTAGAGTATTTTCTTTCATGAAAACCAAAGACTGTTTCTCCTATGCCTTTGGTGCATCTATTAGCAATATGACGTTAATGCCAGGTACTGTTAGTTCTTGCTTGATTTTTGGTTCTTATGAAGGTGCTTTTTTGTGTAGATAGTTGTTGAATTGGGGTCCTTGCAGATGAAAAATGATTGGTGAAATCTCCATTCTGCCTTCTTGCTCTGCCTCCCTGCATCTCAAAATATTTTTAATATCGCTTGTGATTTATTCTTTGACTAATTTTTCTTTCAGGAGTGTGTTGTTTAATGGCCACATAGCTGTGTATTTCCCAAATTTTCTTATTGTATTTACTTCTAGTTTAATTTCATTATTGCCAGAGAACATATTTTGCACAATTTCAGTTCTTTTAAATTTACTGAAACTTATTTTATAGACTAACATATGGCTAATTCTGGAGACTGTTTTACATGAGTTTATGAGTGTATATATATTAATGTTGTTGGATAGAGTATTCTATAGATTAGAACTATTAGGTCTAGCAGGTTTCTAGTGTTGATAAAGTTTTCTATTTCCGTGTTAAATTTAAATCAAATTTCTCTATACATTATTGAAAGTGGGGTACTAAAGTCTATGTTATTGTTGAATTGTCTTTTTCTTCAATTTTGTCAATTTTTGCTTTAAGTGCTTTGGTTCTCTGTTTTTAGATGCATAAATATTTATTATTTTATATTTGTCATGTCTTGATTGTTTATCTCTCTTTGTCTCTTGTTACCTTTTTTTTTAAAAAAAATTTTGTATTAGTATAGTTCATCAGTTATCTTTGGTTACTGTTTGCATGGCATATGTTTATTCATTCTTGTTTTTTGAAACTACTGTAGCTTTAAATCTAAAGTTTGCTTTAGCAGACAATATATAGTTGAATTATTTTTTAAAAATCCTTTCTACCAGTTTGGTTTCGTTTGAAATCTTAAGTCTATTTATATTTAATGTGACTAGAGACCACATAAGATTTACTTCTGCCACTTTGTTATTGTTTTCTATATGTATAATGTCTTTCTAGTTTCTCTCTTTGCCTATTACTGTCTTCTTTTGTATTAAATATGTATTTTATAGAAGACCATTTAAATTCCTTTTTTCTTTTACTGTAATATTTGAGTGATTTTCTTTTGATTGTCCTGGGAGGATAACAATTAACATCTTAGTTTATAACAGTGCTGTGTATATGAATACCAGATTTGCTTCTGTCTAGCTTATTTCCCTCTCCCATCTTTATGCTCTTATTGGTATACAAATTCTAATTGTATGCATTGTACACATAACACTACATTTTCATTAATATGGTATATGCTTATATAACAGTATAAGAATAGGATATATAAGTTGGAAAATTTAAAAAATTACAAATAATAAAAAACCCTTAATGAACCCTCTTTTGTATTTACATGTTACTTTTTTATTGCTTCATGTGGTCTGAGTTATTCTCTAGTGTTCTGTCTTTTGACTTGAAAAAAAATCCCTTTAGATGTTTATTTTTTATATAGTTTGATGGTTGGATATAGTTTTATTATACTTTTCTAAATGTATAATTCTGGAACTGTTTACTGAATAGTTTTGCTTTTCTTCACTGATGAGTAATGCCATTTCTCTTAAATATCAAGTTTCCAATGTACCAATGTCCATTTCTTATATCTCTGTCCCATTTCTGAGAAAAAGTAATTCCAGGTGGCTTTAAATAGCTGTTTCAACCCCCTTTGTGAAGTCTCTCTCCTGTCGCCTTGTTTGCTCATAGGAGCTGGCTTAGCACCTTGAGCAAGACAAATGTAAAAACATTAAGGTCTCTGGCTGACACCAGCCACATTGGCAAGAGAACTCCATTAGCTAAGTTACAATCCTAAATATTCTTTTTTGCTGGTCAAGAATCTCTCATTATTACATAGTAAACTAGGTATATTCTGTCTCCTTCCAATTATTTTATAAAGAAATAAATTAACATGCATATTTGTCTTTGGAACGTTTTGCATGTTATGTCTAAATGTGCCTGCCTCAACTAACTGGGAGTTTAAAAGAGGTTGGGGATTAAGTGCAACTGTAACTTCTTTTCTTTAGATTATGTTCTCAGATGAGTTTTCTTTGTGTTTATCTCACATGTTACTATTGTGCATGTAACATTTCTTTTGATCTATGTATCTCTATCTTTATTCCAAATAGCAATAAAATTTTTAACTATAATTTTAAAAATTTTAGAGATGGGACACTCACCCAACATAACTCTTCTTCCAGTCATGATTTCTGTATCAATTTTTAACTTGCTAACATCAGATCTGTTTCCATACTTTATTGCAGCACTTTTTGAAATAAGGTTGAGGAATAAATAAATATCACCCCTTTGATAATTGAGAAGGTATTTTAAATTCTTCTGAGATTCAATGACATTGGAGGATAAATTATTAATTTTATATTCCCCATAGCATCTAGCAAAGTGTTTAGACATTGTCAGTGTTTAATGAAAGCTAACTGTTATAGTAAAAACTAATATGAGGGAATGAGTTGATAAGAATATGAGTTGTAAACTCTTAAAAATAGAAGCCTCTTGTGAGTCAGGTCCATTCCACCTTAGCTTTTTGTTTTTCGTTTTTTTTGTCCCATGTGTGTATCATAGTACAATTAATCTAGCAAATGTTTGATCGAAGTTAATGATTTCATTTGAAGTTTACCTATATATATATATATTTGCTGTAAGTAATGGAATACCTGCCTAAAAGTGGTTTAAAAATAGGGTTTTATATCTTACATAAAGATATTACTGAAAGTAGAAGTTTTCGGATGTGGCTAATTCAACAACTCAGCAAAGTTAAGATGCTTAAGGAGCACCTCTGTTATTCTTTTGGATCTCTTCTTAAAGCCACATCACAGCACTTAAACCTCTGCACGACGGCCACAAACAACAATTCTCAGAGTAATAAGGAAGGGCAGGGTTTCTCATTTTATCTCTTTCGTCATGGAGTAAATCAGGCCCTAGGGCCCCCAGCTACCTGCTTTTTATGTTTCAATGGGTACATATAGACTCCTATCATTCATTGGCCAGGACTACTATGATTTATCTTAAAGTGGAGTGTGACTTATTTGAGCATAAAGCTAAGAGATCCTGAAACAAAACCAAATTCCCATGCCGATGAAAAAGGATGAATTTGCTTTGAGAAGTAAAGTTAACAGTTTCTGCCATATGGAGTTTTATTTTTTCAAGTCAATAATATGGACAGACAGCATAGCAAACATACTGAAAATAACTATTATATAGGATTCTCTTATTCTAGTTGATCTACAGAGTTTCTAAAAAGAAATGGCTGAATGTTAGTTTCTAATATCTTTAAATTTCTATAATTTGAAGTAATTGTAAAAGCGTTTACTCCTAATCAGCAACGTAACAACTGTTTTTGTTTCCCTCAAAGTTATCTTGTCAACATAAAACTGCTATGTCAACATAAAACTTCTCAACATAAAACTGTGCTAGAAATTTTAGGGGGAAAAAAGCAATACATTCTATAGCATGGCCTGCATTGCAGGAATCTTAATAAGTAAACTATGTGTATACCTTAATGAGACTTAATTTTTCACAGATTGAGTAGAATTTGAACACCCAAAAGATGAGTTCATCCACCAAAATGAACATGTGCAGTTTATAATCTATTAATGTTATTTTATTATACAGATTTTTTCAGGGATTTTTCTTTAAAAATTAGATGTTATTCCTCTCACTTTTTTAAAATTTTGGGATTTTGTTTTTGGTGGGAAAAGGTGAAATAGGTTTCCTGAGACCATATTTCATTGATTTTCATTGTTAACTTTTGTACCAAGTAGTTATTTATGTATTAATCTTATTACTAAGATTTAGGAGTCAAAAATAAGATTTCGATTAAATCTCATGTGACTTCTCTCTTGCTTGTTTTCGAAACTACTTCAAATATACTGTTATAAAAGTAGTTCCATTAAACTTCTGAGCAATAGGATCATTATTGGAATAAATATACAGGTTTATAGATTACAAAGGAAAATATTTATTGAGATCCATTTGTTCTGTTCTCAGTGATATTTGCTAATCTGTCTGATTTATTATATATATCTAACAATATATAAATATTTAAACTATTAGAGTGTCCTTCCATTGATATTGCAGTAATTTGAATTCAAGGTTGATAAACGATCCTGAAGTATCTACTAATCTTTGTACTACTAAAGTTGCCTAACAACTGGAATAAATTCAGTATTGTCTTTCTGATGAGCATGGTAATCCTTGGGTATGAAATACATGATGGACAATTTCTCTGAATATCTGCTAGCTTCATAAAATGGGCATCCAAGAATGTGCTGAGCTTAAGAAACAGGTAACCAAGCTAGGAAATGGATAAGATTTCTAACTTAAATTGCCAGTTATGTGAAATGAATAGAATTAACTTCCATTTCCTGAATAAGGAATATTTTTTTTTCCTTTCTGTAAATTGGATGGCAATTGATATAAGTGGGAAAAAAACAAAACATACAAAAAACACTTCTAAAACCTAATGCCAATCCTTTGCCTATGTAAAGGAGCACTTTCAAGATTGGTGTGAGTATTTGCAATTATGGAGTTGGGAAAAGATAAAAGTTACTCTTTCTCCTTTTGCTGAAAATTTACCTCCATGAAATTAAGCCATGTATCCCCTTATTCTTAGGAGGTAACTTGTGTCCATGAGGTGAGGTCTACATAGTGTAAATCAAATGGAAAAGGCAAATAGAGATTGGGGAAGGGTGGAGATTTATGTGGATTTCTGGTTTCCTATTTGCTATTATCTAATATGTGCATAGCTGCGTAAGTACATGGAAGGACAGGCACATGGAGACACACAGGCACATGCCTTTTCTCTAATCTGGAGTTCCCCATGTGGTGTACCAGCTGGGTCAAATTCATTTTTTTTTTTTTTCTGACTAGGAAAAAGAAAACTACCAGTTATTTTATCAATAGTACCAATTCTTTTGCTGCTTAATAACATGTTATATTCTATGAACACTGTATTTGTCTCTCTGTATTTTTATTCTCATTACCCACTTTTAAAATCTTAGTTATATTTTGTCTTATATTTTTTGGTACTTTGTTTATAAACCTCAAGCTTTCCTTCTGTATTATACTACAAGCTCACTGTGGACAAAGACCACATTTTTAATTACCTAAATAGAGTGGGCATTTAAAAATAATTTTGTGTTGAATGAGTTAAAAATGTATCTCTCAGTGATAAGTACATTGAAAATGTGTAAATTATTATATCTGGATTGATCTAATGTCATTATAGAGCAATTATTTTTTCTAGGTTGTGCAAAAATGTACATTGAAGGAATGTATACATTTATGCATACAGTGCAGTAGTGTAAAGTAAAGGCACAATGTAAGAGTTTTATTCTAAGGAGGTTTTAAGATTTAAGTCATATATACTCAATATTTCCCCTACAAATATTTAAAACCATTCCAAAAATACAAAACAAATATTTTTATTACATCTGCTTATACAAAAACAATTCTCTCTCTCCCCCACACACATACATACAAACACACTTATGCTTTTGTCTTGGCATTTGAACCATTTTGCCTTTATGATAACTACAAAATGCCTAGAGAGAACCGAATTAAGATTATTGCTGAGCATTTTAAAGCATTTTAAAATGTGCTTATTTGTGTTTATTTGCAGTGTTTACTTAATGCTGTTTTCATATTAACCCTTAAACTCTGAATATGCTTAATAGATATTTTTCTTCATAGGCATTAAATGAGATATAATTGTTGCATCACACATGGGTTTAAAAAATTTATTTATATATTCATTTGCTACTCAACAGATATTAACATAATGCTTACTATAGATGGGTATTATTCTAGACAATGGGAAGGAGAATAGAATATTTATCAAGTCAGACAAGGTTCCAAGTTTTAGAGTTTCATTGAACTCAGGAGATAAAAAAATAAACATACAAAGCAAGCAAATATCAAATAGTGTTGATACTAAGAATAAAATTCAATAGGGTGTTGTTTAGCCTATGAATATTGTAGATGCGTCAATGTGAAGGCCCTAAGGCAGAGAACAGCCTGGATTATTTGAAGAGGAAGAAAGCTACAGGCTGACACTTGGGCAGTGAAGAAGAGAGTAATTCTTGATGTGATCAAAGAAGTAGACAGGCATTGTCAGATCATGTGAAACTGTATGGACCAAAGAAAGGGTTTGAATGTTATTTAAAATTCTATCAGAGGCATTGGGGTTTCCTAGTAGAGAAGTGACATGATCAGATTTACATTTTAGAAAAGATTACTAGGCTGCTATGTGGAAAATGCATCGCAGGGAGATAAGAAGGGAATAAGCAATTAGGAAGTTCCTGCAGAATTTCAGTCAAAATATGATCAGGCAGAGTCTGGCAAGTTGCAAGTAGAGATGGAGAGAAATGGACAGATTCTGGTTATATTATTAAGACAAGTTGTAAAGTGAGCAGAAGGGTTAAATGTGAAGAATTATTATGTGAAAATACAGTGTTTATTATAGACTGTGCTTATTGTTTTCATCATCATTTTACATGTAAATGCCAGAAAGACTGTGGTTTACTGTGAAGCAGCTTAGCAAAACAGTAGAGACAGATAATGGATGTTGGAGAGATTATTTCAACCTTTGGTGCCTCAGTGTTCTCATCTATGAAATGAGAAATAGCAATATTATATAATGTATAGAGGTGGTGGCAGAATTAATACAAGTAAAGTGCTAACAAAATATAATAATAAAAGTTATTTTTAAAAGAGCACTCTATAGAATCAATATGATTTAATGAACATTCTAATGATTTTGCAACTAAATAGACCTAAACTTAAATACATGTTTCATAATGTGTCATTTCTTCTTAACTTTGAACAAATTGTTAAAACTCCATGAGCCTCAGTTTCTCCCCTATATAATGGAGATATTAAATTATACATCACAAGTAGTGTAAAAATTAAAAAAATATACATTTGCAAATCATCCAACATCATATCGTGATTGTGGCTACAGTAAACTTTGGTATTAGTTTTTTGTTGTTGTTGTTGTTTGCAGTGGAAATACAGTGTTAGCATTCCTCTCCCACTTAGAAAGACAAAATAGTGTGCAGAGGTTTACAATGTGAACTTTTTATCCAAGAAGCTATGCACGGACTTAACAGGAAAACTGAAATCCACAGACCCTTTGAAAGAAGTGGCAGGCTGCAGCCTACACCATGAACCAGGTAAAAAACTGTAAGTCCCCAGAGTGTGAGAGGAAAAAAGACTGCCTCCAGGATATACACTGCCTCCAGGGAATCAGGAAATCCAGGCCATAGGATAAGACCTTAACCCCAACCAGAGCTGAAGCTGATTTAGCGGAGCATTGAGGAATATAAAAATAGAAGCAGCAGCAGGAAGAACCTTGCATGCATTCCCAGTCTCCAGCACAGACCAAGGGAAGCCATTTCTTATTCTACCTCACAGGGAACCTCACAGAAGCCTGCCAACTAATTCAGGCAGTGATTGGAGGTTGAAAGAAGCTCCTAACTGAATTTTGCAATATAACCTCAAGTAGGGATGAACTACCCTTGACTAAAATTAGAGGGCATGTGGGAAGTGTGCTGCATCCACAATTGCAGAAGCTGGGCAACCTGGCTTTGTGGATAGACTAGGAGGGTTGTTGCCTGAAAGCCATGGTTTCTATCTCTGAAAGGAAGTCTTATGACCTGGGGCAGTTTTGAGTTCTGAGATAGATGGCCTGGAGCTTAGCTAATTGCTACTAGGAAACACTGCTGGTGAGAGATCTGCCTCGCCAAGTGTGTGGGAGCTGGGTGAGGCTAGCTGCCATCTGCTACTCCCTACTCCCTGTACAAACACTTCTATGCAGCAGAGGCAGCTACATGCCTCTCTAGAACATTAATCTAGTGGCCAGGGAACTGCGCCTTTACTTCTACAGAGCCCCCTGCTTGCCATGCATAAGGAGAGCCAGAGAGTAGACCTCCCTGACCCAGCCTCCACATGGACCTGCCTGACCCAGGCTGACCCAACCTCCACAGTCCTTCACCTGCCCTAGCTTTACACAAAAGACAGAAACTTTTGGGAGTTTTGTGACCCTACCCATCACCTGAGAAATCAGAGTACCTCCCTTCAGTAACATAAGGGAAGCACAAATCTCACTGGTACTACTACAGCTAGTACTCTTCTGAAAGTATCATCTCCTGGCTGGAGGCCACTGACAGTCTATTACAGCATTTCCAGGTAGAATAACACTGCACCAAAGAAAGGGAAAACTTGCGCATGACCTCAACTATTACCACTGCCTGTATCACCCTGGCTTACAAGGAGATTCTGAGTCTGTCCATGTGAACAGTTCATTAATATTACAACTAGCATTTGAGAAATCCAACAGGTTAAGTCTATTTATAACTAAGGAATCTTAGAGAGTCTACTTCACTTCCCTGCCACCCCCATTAGAGCTGGTACTGGTATCCACTGCCAGAAGACTTGAGGACAGGTCACATTACTGGATCCCTTGTAGACATTCTACAACAACAGTCCAGAGTGTGGCAGCCCCACTAGGTGGCTAGACCCAGAGGAGCAACAGCATTCACAGCAGTCTGGCTCTCATGGACTCTCACTGTTAGGGAAAGGAGGAGTGTACCACATCAAGGGAACAGTTTTTGAGACAAAATAATCTGGATGGTAAGCCTTTAGTTCCAGATATTTCAACTGGTGGGAAGTTTATTTCAGCAGGAAAAGTTTCAAGCTGTGCCCCAACAGTCAGGCAGCCTTCATGCTCATGAAGGATCTTGAAGAAGGGGACTTCTTTTCCCCCTCATCCATCACTGCAGACACAGCTGGGGATTTTCTCATGAAGGCTAGATATCGGTGCACCTGTAGACAGCCTTTCTGGAACACTTCAGGGTGACTGGATCCTCACAGGAAGAGCACCCTCCAGGTTCAGGCTTACACGAGAGGTAGACTCAAAATTTCTGTCTACTCGGAACATCAATATTCCTGCAGATAAAAAGAGGTGCCTGTCTGATCTGGATAGCGAGAACACTGGGTCAGGAGTGTGTCTGTGAAGTGGAAATCTTTCCTGCTGTCCTGGCATGGGAGTTGAGGTGGCTCTTATCCTTTCCCCAGTAGACCTTAGTGCATTTTACTGAGAGCTTCCCCAACCACCTTTATCAAGTCTAGGACCTCTGACCACCTATGGGTATTGCATTTATCCCCTTGCTTTAGCCAAAACTGGTCTCTAGCCAAGACACATCTTCTACTGACCTGAAGCCTGAGCTATTCAACTCAGTAAATAAAATACTGGGAAAAATTGCCAAAGCAATCCTAAGCAGAAAAAACAAATCTGGAGGTATCACATTACTGGACTTCAAATAATACTACCAGACTATAGTTGCCAAAACAGTGTGGTATTAATATAAAAGTAGGTACACAGATCAATGGAAAAGAACTGAGAACCCAGAAATAAAGCAAAATACTTTTAACCAACTGACCTTCAACAAAGTATTCAAAAACATAAATTGGGGAAAGGACACACTATTTAATAAATGGTGCTGGGAAACCTGGATAGCGACATGTAGAAGAATGACACAGATCCCTAGGTCTCACCTTATGCAAAAATCAACTCAAGAAGGATAAAAGACTTTAAGGTCTTCTGAAGGTAACATCGGGAAAAATCTTCCGGATGTTAGCCTAGGCTAAGAATTCGTAACTAAAACCCCAAAAGCGAATGCAACAAAAAACAAAAAAGTTAATGGGACTTGATTAAACTGAAAAGCTTCCAAACATCAAAAGAAGTAATGAGCAGAGTAAAGAGACAACCCACAGAATGGGAGAAAATATTTGCGAACTATCCATCCAACAAGGATATATCCAGATGTATATACAAATATGTATCCAGAATCTACATGGGACTCAAAGAAATCAACAAGAAAAAAAAAATCTCATCAAAGAGTGGGCAAATGATATGAATTGACATTTCTCAAAAGAAGGTATATAAATGGCCAAGAAACATGAAAAATATTCAACGTCACTAATCATCAGGGAAATGCAAATGAAAACCACAGTGAGATACCACCTTACTCTAGAATGAATGACCATTATTAAAAAGTCAAAAAGCAATAGATATTGGTATGGCTGTGGTCCAAAGGGTACACTTATACATTGCTGAAAAGAATGTAAATTGGTACAACCTCTATGGAAAACACTATGGAGATTACTTGAAGAACTTAAAGTAGATCTACCATTTGATCTAGCAATCCCACTACTGGATATCTATGCAAAGGAAAATAAGTCATTATATGAAAAAGACACATGCAGACGTATATTTATTGCAACATGATTCACAATTGCAAAGATATGGCATGAACCTATATGCCCATTGACCAATGATGGATAAGGAAAATGTGACATAGACACACACACACACACACACACACACACACACACACCATAGAATACTACTCAGCCATAAAAAGGAATAGAACAATGTCTTTTGCAGCAACTTGGATGGAGCTTGGAGCTGGAGACCCTTATATAAAGTGAAGTAATTCAGGAATGCAAAACTGAGTACCACATGTTCTCACCCATAAGTGGGAGCTAAGTTATGAGTACACAAAGGCATACAGAGTGATATAATGGACTGTGGAGACTTAGAATGGTGAGCGTGGGAGAAGGGTGTGGGATTAAAAATATTACATATTGGGTATAATGTACACTACCTGGGTGACAGGTACACTAAAATCTCAGAATTCCCCACTATATAATTCATCCATGTAACCAAAAACCAGTTATACCCCAAAAGCTATTGAAATAACAATCATAAAATTTAAAAAGAAACTTTAATATTAGTTACTATGAAGATTAAATGTTTGTTTCTAATTACCTTTTTAATCAATAAAAATTGATTTGAGTTAAAACATAGAACACTTCCAAGCAGAATATTCATCTAGAGTGAATATATATAGAAAAGTTCTAGTTCTCAAAAAATACATATATTTATGATGTCAAGCAGTCAGAATCCTTCAGAATAGAGATTGTTACTTGAAAGATTTTTTAATTTTAAGATATTTGACAAATAAAAATTGTATATAATCAAGTGTACAATGTGATTTGATATATATTTACGTCATGTAATAATTAACACAATCAGACTACTTAACATATCTGTCATCATCCATGGTTGTCATTTGCATGTGTTTGTGGCAGTGAAAGGGTTTTGTTGTTCTCTGCTCTCTTATCAAATCTCAAGTAAACAATATTATTAACTATAGTTACCATGCTGTATACTATATACCCAGAACTATTCATCTTATACTGAAAGCTTGCAACCTTTGACCAACCCGCCCTTCAGTTCCAGATAAAAATCATTCCACACTATGTTTCTATGAGGTTTCTTCTTCTACATATCTTTTCCACATATAAGTAAAATTATACAGCATTTTCCTTTCTAGATCTGGCTTATTTCACTTAGAATAATGTCCTCCAGATTCATCTATTTGTTGCAAATGACAGAATTTCCTTCTGTTTTGTGGGTGAGTAATATTTTCAAGTATGTTTATACTACTTTTTCTTTATCATCAGTTGATAGACACTTAGGTTGTTTCATTTCTTGACTATTGTGAATAATGTTGCAATGAACATGGGGATGCACATATCTCTTTGACATATCGATTTCATTTTCTTTGGATGTATACCTAGAAATGAGATTTTTGCACTCTATAGTAGTACTACTTTTAATTTCTTGATGAAATTTCCATACTTTTTTCCATAATGGCTGTAACAATTTACGTTATTGCCAATAGTGCACCTCACGAACAGTTGTTATCTCTTGTATTTTTGATAATAGCTATCCTTACAGATGTGAGTTAATATTTCAGTGTGGTTTTCCTTTGAATTTCCCTGATGATTAGTGATGTTGAGTATTTAAAAATATACCTGTTAGCCATTTGTATGTCTTTTTTGGAAAAGTGTTTATTCAGGTTCTTTGCTAATTTTTAAATGAGTTATTTGTATTTTTGCTATTGAGTTGTATGAATTTGTTATATATTTTGGATATTAACCCCTTCTCACATATATAGTTTGCAATGTTTTTCCTTTTTGTGGGTTGGCTTTTGATTTGTTGATTGTGTAGTTTGCAGTACAGAAGATTTTTGGTTTGTTGTAGTCTCACTTGTTTATTTTTGTTTGTGTTTTTGGTGTCATATCCAAAAAAATTCACTGCCAAGACTAATGCCAAAGAAGTCTTTCCCTCTGTTTTCTACTAGGAGTTTTGTGGTTTAAAGTCTTAAAATTAATTTTTGAATCCTGAATTACAAGTTTAGTTTTGTAAATGGTGTAAAGTAAGGGTCCAATTTTATTCTTTTGCTTGTGGATTTCCAGTATTCCCAACACCATTTATTGAAGAAACTGTTCTTTCCTGATTGTGTATTCTTGGTACCATTTCAAATATTAGTTGACCACATAAGTGTTGGTTTATTTCTGGGATTTCTATTCTGTTCCATTAATCTATGTATCTATTTTCATGCCAGTATCATCCTGTTTTGATTGTTATAGCTTTGCAATATAATTTGAAATCAGCTAGTGTGATAACTCCAGCTTTGTTTTTCTTTCACAAGATTGCTTTGGTTATTTGGGGTTAATAAAAATTTTAGGATTTTTTCTATTTCTACAAAAATTGTCATTGGAATGTTTGATAGGGTTGTATTGAACCTGAAGATTACTTTGGGTCATACGAATATTTTAACAATATTAACTTTTCTAATCTATGAACACAGAATATCTTTCTACTTATTTGTGTCTTCATTAATTTCTTCAACACTTTATAGTTTTCAGAGTGTAGATCTTTCACCTCATTAAATTGATTTAGTTTTGATGTTATTGAAAATGATATTGTTTCTTTTATATTGATACCTAATAGGTTACACTTTTATGGAGTACATGTAAGTGTTTGTTATATGAATATAATGTAGAATTAAGAAGTCAGGGTATTTGGGGTATTTATAGCTTGAGTATCAATTCTATGGTATAATTTCAGGTCTTCTAGTTGGAAATACACAAAATATTTTTGCTAAATATAGTCATCTTAGTTTGCTCTCAAATATTAGAATTTTTTCTACTATCTAACTGTATATTTGTGGCCATAACCAACTTCTCTTCATCCCCTCTCCCAACCAGGTTATTGTCTCGTTAATTTCTTTTTAGGAAAGTTCAACATCAGTGTATAAAACATAGCTGATTTTTGTATGTTGGTTTCATATAATACAACTTATTGCATTTGTTTATTAGTTCTAAGTGTTTGACAAAATCTTTAGGGTTTCATAAACAGGCAAACTTCATTTTATTGTGCTTCACTTTATAACTTTTTTTACAAATTGAAGGTTTGTGAAACTGTTACATCAAGCAAGTCTATCAGTGCCATTTTTCTAATAGTTTGTGCTTACTTCATATCTTTGAGTGTCATTTTGGTAATTCTTGCCATATTTCAAACATTTTCATCATTATTTTATCTGTTAAGGTGATCTTTGATCAGGAATCTTTCATGTTAGTGTTTTGGGGCACCATGAACTGCACTCATATAAGACAGCAAACTTAGTTGATAAATGTTGTATATGTTTCTGACTGTTTCACCAACATGCGGACCCCTCAACCTCTTCTTGGACCTCCGTATTGCTTGAGGCAATGATGTTGACATTAGTCCAGTTAATAACCCTACAATAGATTTGAATGTTCATTGAAAAGGAGAGTTACATGTCTCTAACTTTAAATCAAAAGGTAGAAATGATGCTTAATGAGGAAGGCATGTCAAAAGACAAGACAGGCCAATAGCTAGACACCAAACAGCCAAGTTGTGAATGCAAGAGAAAATTTCTCTAGAGAAATCAAAAGTGCTACTTCAGTGAACTCATGAATGGCAAGAAAGAGAAATAGTCTTCTTACTGATGTGTAGAAAGCTTTAGTGGTTGGGATTGAAGATGAAACCAGTTACAACAATTCCTCAAGCTGAAGCCTAATCCAGAGCAAGACCCTGATTATTTTCAATTCTATCAGAACTCAGAGAGGTGAGAAAGATGCAGAAAGAAAAAATCCGAAGCTTGTATAGGTTTATTCATGAGATTTAAGGAAAATAAAAACCATATCTATAACATAAAAACACAAGATGTATCAACGAGTTCTGGTGTAGAAGTTGTAGCAAGTTATCCAGATTTGACTAAGATCATTGATGAAGGCAACCACACTAAACAACAAATTTCCAATGTAGACAAAACAACTTCCTATTGAAAGTAGATGTTGTTTGTTACTTTCAGAGCTAGAAAGGAGAAGTAAAGTCCTGGCTCCAAAGCTTCAAAGGATCACGCTGACTCTCTTCTTAGGAGCTAAAGAAGCAGGTGATTAAGTTGGAGCCAATGCTCATTTACTATTCCAAAACTTTTAGGGCCCTTCAGAATTATCTACTCTGCCTGTCCTTTGCAAATGGAACAACAAAGTCTGGATGGCAGCACATCTGTTTACAGCATGGTTTACTGAATGTATCAAGCCCACTGTTGAGACCTACTGCTCATAAAAAAAATGTATATATTTCTTTCAAATATTACTGCTCATTGACAATGCACCTTGTTACCCAAGAACTCCGATGGAGATGTACAAGAGGATTGATGTTGTTTTCATGCCTGGTAATACAATATCCTTTCTGCATCCCATGAATCAAGAAGTCATTTTGGCTTTCAAGTCTTATTATTTCCAAAATATATTTTGTACAGCTGTAGCTGCCATAGATAATGATTCCTCTGAAGGGTCTGTGAAAAATAAACGGAAAACCTTCTGGAAAGGATTCACCACTAGATGCCTCTGAGAACATTCACAACTCCTGGAAGGAGGTCAAAATATCAACATCCACAGGAGTTTAGAAAAAGTTTATTGCAACCTTCATGAATGAATTTGAGGGTCCAAGACTTCGGTGGAGGATGTAATTACAAATATGATAGAAATAGCAAGATAACTAGAATTAAAAGTAAAACCTGAAGATGTGACTGAATTGCTTTAATTTTATGATAAAACTGGAATGGATGAGGAATTATTTCTTTTAGATGAGGGAAAAAAGTGGTTTCTTCAAGTGGAAACTGCTCCTGGTAAATATGCTGTGGACCTTGTTGAAATGACAACAAAAATTTAAAATATTATTACGTCAACTTCATTGATAAAGCAGCAGCAGATTTTGAAAGGATTTATCCCAATTTTTTGAAAATTCCATTGTGGATAAATTGTTATCAAACAGCACTGTATGCCACAAAAAAATATTTTGTTAAAAGTCAAACAATGTGTCAAACTGCATTGTTGTCTGTTGTCTTATTTTAAGAGACTGCCACAGACACTCTGACCTTCAGTAACCACCACCCTGATCAGTCAGCAGCCATCAATATTGAGGTGAGAACCTCCACTAGCCAAACAATTATGAGTCACTGAAGGCTTAGATGATTGCTGGTTTTCTTTAAGCAAAAAAAAAAAAAAAAGAAAAGAAAGAAAAAAAAGCAAACAAAAACTGTTAAGGTATGTACATTGTTTTTTAGATATGATGCTATATTGCACAGTCAATAGACTACACTACAGTATAGTATAAACATAACTTTTATATACTTAGTGCATGTAACAGTCGTGTATAGCCTACCTGGACTGGCACACCTTGAAGATATTGCAGGTTCAATTCCAGATCATGGCAATACAATGAATATTGTAATAAAGTGAGTCGCCTGTATATTTTTGGCTTCTGTTACTTAGTTTCTCAGTGGGCCTGCCTGCAGAGTCACAGATGGCCATGACTCCCAGTGGTTCCATGAGTAGGCAGGACTACTCAAACAGCACAGTTAAGAGGGAGTGAATGTGGGTTTCAGGGACATTTCATGATTTTATATGGGATAGAGATTGGCAAGCTTGCCTCAGGAACACAGATGAGTTTGTCTCCCAGCAGGTCCCTGTTGAAGGCAAGGCTGCTCTCAGACTGCAGCTGAGAGGAGTGACAGCCAAGTTATAGGGCCATTTAAGGGTCCACACCTGGGACCAAGATCAGTAGGCCTGTCACCTGAAGCACCTGTGGTGTATTAGTCCATTTTCATGCTGCTGGTAAAGACATACTTGAGACTAGGAAGAAAAAGAGGTATAATTGGACTTACAGTTCCACATGGCTGGGAAGCCCTCAGAATCATGGTGAGAGGTGAAAGGCACTTCTTACATGATGGCAGCAAGAGAAAAAATGAGGAAGATGCAAAAGCAGAAACCCCTGATAAACCCATCAGATCTTGTGAGACTTATTCACTGTCACAAGAATAGCATGGGAAAGACCGGCCCCCATGATTCAGTTACCTCCCCTGGGTCCCTCCACACATGGGAATTCTGGGAGATACCATTCAAGATGAGATTTGGGTGGGGACACAGCCAAACCATATCATTCCACCGAGACCCCTCCAAAATCTCATATCCTCACATTTCAAAACCACGCATGCCTTCCCAACAGTCTCCCAAAGTCTTAACTCATTTCAGTATTAACCCAAAAGTCCACAGTCCAAAGTTTCATCTTAGGCAAGTCAAGTCCCTTCTGCCTATGAGCCTATGAAATCAAAAGCGAGTTAGTTACTTCCTGGATATGATGAGGGTACAAGTATTTGGTAAATACAGCTGTTCCAAATGAGAGAAACTGGTCAAAACAAAGGGGTTACAGGGCCCATGCAAGTCCAAAATCCAGCAGGGCTACCAAATTTTAAAGCTCCAAAATGATCTCCTTTGACTCCTGGAATCACCTCCAGTTTACGCTAATGCAAAAGGTAGGTTCCCATGGTCTAGGGCAGCTTCACTCCTATGACTTTGCAGGGTACAGCCTCCCTCCCAACTGCTTTCACAGGCTGGTGTTGAGTGTCTGCAGATTTTCCAGGTGCACAGTGCAAGCTGTCAGTAGATCTACCATTCTGGGGTCTGGAGGACGTTGGCCGCCTCATAGCTCCGCTAGGCAGTGCCTCAGTAGGGACTCTGTGCGGGGGTTCCAACCCCACATTTCCCTTCTGCATTGCCCTAGCAGAGATTCTCCATGAGGGCCCCGCCCCATAGCAAATTTTTGCCTGGGCATCTAGGAGTTTCCATACAGCTTCTGAAATCTAGGTGGAGGTTCCCACACCTCAGTTCTTGACTTCTGCACACTCATAGGCTCAACACCATGTGTAAGCTGCCAGGGCTTGGGGCTTCTGTCCTCTGAAGCCACAGCCTGAGCTCTACATTGGTCCCTTTCAGCCATGGCTGGAGTGGCTGGGACACAGGGCACTAAGTCCCTAGACTGCACACAGAATGGGGACCCTGGTCTTGGCCCACAAAACTACTTTTTCCTCCCAGACCTCTAGGCCTGTAATGGGAGGGGCTGCTGTGAAGGTCTGTGACATGGCCTGGAGACATTTTCCCCATGATCTTGTGGATTAACATTAGGCCTCTTGCTACTTATGCAAATTTCTGCAGCTGGCTTGAATTTCTCCTCAGAAAAGCAGGTTTTTCTTTTCTACTGCATCGTCTGGCTGCAAATTTTCTGAACTCTTCTGCTCTGTTTCCCTTTTAAAATGGAATGCTTTTAACAGCATCCAAGTCACCTTTTGAATGCTTTACTGCTTAGAAATCTCTTCTACTGGATACCCTAAATCATCTCTCTCAATTTCAAAGTTCCACAAATCTCCAGGACAGGGTAAAATGCCACCAGTTTCTTTGTTAAACATAACAAAAGTCACCTTTGCTCCAGTTCCCAACAAATTCTTCATCTCCATCTGAGACCAACTCAGCCTGGACCTTATTGTTCGTATCACTATCAGTGTTTTTGTCAAAGCCATTCAACAAGTCTGTAGGAGTTTCCAAACTTTCCCGCATTTTCCTGTCTTCTTCTGAGTCCTCCAGTTTGTTCTAACCTCTACCTGTTATCTAGTTCCAAAGTCTCTTCCACATTTTCAGGTATCTTTTCAGCAATGTCCCAGTCTACTGGTACCAATTTACTGTATTAGTCCATTTTCACACTGCTGATAAAGACACACCCAAGACTGGAAAGAAAAAGAAGTTCAGTTGGACTTACAGTTCTATGTGGCGGGGGAGGCCTCAGAATCATGGCAGGAGGCGAAAGGCACTTCTTACATGGATGCAGCAAGAGAAAAAATTAGGAAGACGCAAAAGCGGAAACCTCTGATAAACTCATCAGATCTTGTGAACTTATTAACTATCATGAGAAAAGCACGGGAAAGATCGGCCCCGATGATTCAATTAACTCCTCTTGGGTTTCTTGCACAACATATGAGAATTCTAGGAGATACAATTCCAGTTGAGATTTGGGTGGGGACACATCCAAACCATATCATGTGGGCATAACTGTTGGGTCCCCTGGCTGATGCTTCTGAAAGCAGGACCATGACCAATCAGGGTTGCAGGGGAGTCCACGTGGGGTCTAGAACTGAGACCATAGTTGGTGGCCCTGCCTGAGCACATTTCTGCTCTCTCCATATGGCTTTCCTAGGTTTTGGATTCCAATGGCATTTCACCACCCCCTACCTGAATCCCAATCCCCACAAAGACCCTTTTGTACATGGACAGCTGTTGTGGAATATGAGTGCAGAACCTACTATTCTGCCATCTTACTGATGCCCTGTTTGTCTTCAATTCTTCATTCCTTTCCTTTTATAAAATTTAGCACCCATATGTTTTGTCATATAATTTTCAGTTCTTCTCATGATTGGCAATCTTGATCTCCTATTCTACTGATTTTGATCTTAGCCATGTGATTTTTTTTTCTCCAAGTGTACATTGCTGATATGGCTCAAAGGCAGTCTTTATTTGGTCAGGGTTGACTTCCCTCTTATGCTCCTGTAATCTGTAGTGAGAAGAATATTGCCCAGGTAGCTACTGGCTCAATAAGAATAAAAAAACATTTTGAGCAGATATGTAGCCAGTCTGAAGCCCGAAGCTAGGCATGGTAAAGCTACAGCTGATCCATGGACCTGTGAACAGGAGAAGAAACTTTTATTGTTATAAGACACTGGTGTTTTGAGGATGTTTGCTATGCAGTTTTATTACAGCAAAAGTTGATTCATACGTTACCTTTTTCATTTCGTTTTTTAGGTCATGCCAATTCCCAGTACATTAAATTATATCTGAAATGTAATTTTTCCATATGACTAAAGTTATTTTTAAGTATGGTTCTCTAGGACTTTGAACTATAGTTAATATTGATTAGTAGTTAATAATCTAAGATTTTAAAAATAGTAACCATGTGGCTGGAATTGTGGTAGATTATCCTGGAGAGAGAGAGAGAAAAAAAAAAAAAACATTCACAGTTCGATACACTTGGTTTCCAACTGGGAAAACTCTGTAGGTCCTTCACAAGTTCATATTTCCCAGGCATGCTGCAGAACTCAGACAGGAGAGACTGGAGGAGGCAGGAAAAGTGGCATAGAGGATGCAGATGTTGAGTTGGACATAAAGTAGAGGGTTTTTTTTTCAACAGTGCCATTTGAATTCTAAAGCACTTTTGCCATACAGATACTGTCTATGAAAAGTATAAGAGTCATTATTCATGGCCTGATTCTTGTATTTTTCCCAGGCTCAAGGAAAGGCTACTGGCAAGACAACCTTCGGGCTTTGATCCAATTTATCTTCTGAATATTGTTTTGTCTTTAATGAGTCAAAGTGACACTTTATATTGAAAGTGAAAAGGGGAAGGGAAAGGGGGAAGTCCACTGATTTACTGTTTTATTAGATTTTTGATTGGAGACAGGGATGAGCTGTGTGGCCTTACATGTAAAATTGCCCATCTTTCACCTCTGAAGTTTTTAGATTGGAAGTTGGTGACTTATTTATCCTAAGTCTGTCAGGCTCAGTAATTGCTGATATAGCGCATCCAAGGGGAAATGGGAAGCAATTGCTGCAGGAGGAATTCTGAGTAGTTACATTCAAGTTATTATCGTTCTCAACCTTTTAACTGTATCTCAACAGTGAAGGAAAGAAGGAAAGAATACGGGAAAAGGAAGGGGGACAGAGAGTGGGGTTAGAGAGAAGAAAGAGGGCAGCCGCCTCTTGAACAATTACTATATGACAGGTACATATCAGATACTTCATGATATACGAATTGCATATATTACTACACTTGGTGGATTCTCATGTTGTACCTGAAAGCTGTTCATTATTAGATGTAGTTTACAGATAATGAGTTAATAAAATAAATTGCTTAGTGTGAAGCTAATAAAAACCTATATTTAAATGTGAATAAAAAATATGTAAAATAAAAATCCAGTTTAAACTATATAACAACTGTTTGAAGATATTATTATTCAGTTTTAGAGGAAACAGTTTTATGTTTAACATGTGCAATGTCACATAGCTTATAAATGGCAGAGCCCAACTCACACTCGGAGTTGTCTGATTGCAAAACTCCAAATTTTCTACTTCTAATTAACAAGTAGATTCATATTTAATGAGATTAGAAAGGCAAAACTCACTTATTTCTGGAATATGTTTTGGAAAAGAAGTACAGTTGGTAGTTGTGATTGATTTTGAACAGTACAGTCTCTGAATTGTTTCATACATTTTATCTAATTTAAATAATGTCCAAGCCCTTTTTTGTTTTCACAGTTGTTACAATATAAAATCTATCTTTCCCACCTCTCAACTAACCACTAATTGCATTTCTCCTATTTAGCAGATATGTACTTCTGTCAACTAAACTAGTTTCCCCCCTCTGCTAAAAAAGCGAAGTTTCAGTGGCAATTAAGAATAATTGTTGCAGTTTCTCCACCTACCTAACTCTGGCCTCCAACAGAGCAGTGCATCTCATTAGCCTTTGAAGAAAAGAATTTTGAAAGAAAAGTATACCTTTCAAAAACCAAACACTATTGAGTTTAGGATCCAGTAATCTTTGTTAAGTCTCTCTCTGGCTAAAACAAAATAGATGATGTATAAAGTCACAGAAAAAGTGGAATACAAAGTTGTTTTCCTCGGACAAGTGTCGAACACTAGAGGAATATGTGAGGAGGGCAGGGTAGCAACTATATTTTATGAACTAAGAAGTGTGCCCAAAGTATTCTTCAAGTTTTATCTAACTTAAAATTCTAAGATTGAGTCATTTCTTTGGGTTATCCATTCATAATCCAAAGTCCTCATTAAAATGAAAATTATCTCTGAAGTGGGGAAGTATTAGTTGTGTGCATATTTATGTGCACGTGGAGGATGGAATCTGTTTGTATTTGTGTTGAGGGGAAAGCTATTAAAATATTTATTGCCTTTACAATCTTAGCACTTGTCCACCTGGAAGTCAGGGCTTTGGTGAAATGACTCTAAGTACTGGTATGTTTTTATTGGTTAAGTTCTAGATGTCTTTTCTTTCTGGATGGCTTTCACCTAAATTCTCATCAACTTCACTAGTTGGTTTGAAATTTCTGTACCTTGGTTTCCATCTAATTAGAGTGGTATCATCATGTAGTAAAGTGTTTAAAAAAAAAGCCAAACCCTCATGTTTTCAAGAACTGGTACAGAAGATTAGAATGAAAAAATCAAAATAAAAACAAACACTTTACTAACTCTATCAAGATTTTATCCTAATGATGTTTCAGTTGCCATTTATAAATGTAAAAGTATACAGTATACTTATCAATATTTATTTCTGCCAAATTTTAGCTATAAACATCAATCATCGCATTAAACTTAAGGTAAAATGAATATTACTCCAGTGATTAGCAAGAAGTCGTCTTGTTTCAAAACACATCGTAACCTCCCTTCTTATATCTTCACCATTTGAGATACTAGATAATTAGAAAAGACAAGGACTTTATGTTGTGGTAAAATAATTCATTGTTACTGCCCTCTCCAGTTAGAATTTGATCATGGATTAGCTTTATTTAGTCATGCCATTAGCTCATTTCATGGCCCTGATCAAATGAAATATAGGCTGAGAGGTGAGGGTCATAGGCAGGAAGTTGCTTTAGGGCTTTGAATCTGGGCTTATTGAGAGGACACAGTTAAATGTGGTCATGGGCATGGCTCAACACCAGACAAACTCGTAGAAAGGGTTAGATCCAAAGAATCTGCAATCCAAACCTTTATTTTTTTATGCAGATACCAAGGAAGTGAGTTTTCATCCTTTGTGATAATCAGTTTCAAGTATTAGAAATGCCATCTTCTCTTCATCCTAAATTTCCTTAATAGTAAAATTAGATTTTGCAAATGTCAACACAACTCCCTTATTATGCTAAAGTTGTTCCATATTAAATTCTCTTAAACTTTGGTGGCAAACTTCCAGTCCCTGTGTTCAGGGATTTAGTTTCTTATTTCATCTTTCTTGTTGTTTCACTTCAATCATAACTTCAAACATAACTTCATGTTCTCGTCTCTTAAACCCTAATCTTATCAAATATCGTCATGTAAAGGCTCCCAGTACCCTGTGCTAATGCTGTGGACATTTTATTTGGAACTCCATGGAACCGCTTTGACCTCTTCTGCATACCATGGTACTAAATATGAGGATGGTTAGTTCTGATAAGAGCCTCTGACAGGCAGAGAGGAAAACTGTTCTAGATTGGGGCGGCCAGGATGTTTTCATACTGCCTTGGGCCTGTTCCATTGGGTTATTCTCTATCAGTAAAATTTACTGAATAATATTGTTTGCAACTTGAAATTTAGAGCTGCTTGACTTAAAAAAAGAGAGAGAAGGGAATAGAATCAAAATGAATTTTCATTGACGTGTGCTTCGTTTTTCCCTTGCAATTACCTCAAAAACAAGTTCTTGCCAATGGGTTCCCAAGTGCCTCCTCAGAGAACATAGAAAAGTAGAAAGTAAGTACAGATATTATGTGTGCAGGTGAAGAATCAACTTCCCAAGGCAGTTTCTCCTGCCCTAATTAAGAGAAAATGTTAGTACAGGGCAGGAAAACACACATTTTCACGGCTGGATCTGGCTCCAGTGATCAAAGGCTTCCTCTTGGGGTAAACGCTAATCATTTTTAGCCAATGGCTGTTGGTTGGTAAAACTTAAAGCACCGTGATTTTTCAGGCAGAGCAGCTTGAATACAGCTAAACAAAAGCTTATGCCAGGATTAAAAAAGAAAAGAGGTGGTATGGTCACAGACTGTATTAGGGATAGACATTCAATATAAAAGGAGAACAGGAAAGTGACTTTTGAAATATGTGGCCAGTACTGACTCCTTTTGGTATCGTTAGGGAGGCTATGATTGATGAACTAGTGCTATCTGATGTATCTGGTTAATATCCAGTGTGTCTGATATCTCAGGTGTTATATAGAACTTACCAATCCTCCCTCATAGGATGGTTCTTAGTATCAGAAATTTGCTTTCAAAAGCAGCAGCTTTGTATGAAAGTCCTGGTTATCAGTATTCTTACTAAGTAAAACTTAAGCATGGCCTAACATGTCCCTTGGAGAAAGTTCTAAATATGCCATGCAGGCTTTCTTAGCTTGTCTCACTGCTCCAGTCCCCCAATTCAGTTTCTACCTTGCTCTGTTCCCCGGGAGGCTTGAATTGCATCACCCTTATCCTCTGGCTTAAATTAGGCTGGGCCTAATTTGGAGGGTGCTGGCAGTAGATTGTAAGCTAGGATGAAAGAGGGTTTTGAGTTTTTATTTTCCTCCCTTGTTTCCTGCCTCAGCTCTGTGGTTCTGCCAGTAATCGATTGGGATTCTTTTCAGGTGCTCCTTTCCTGGCTCTGAACTCTCTCCAAGCAGCCTCCTAAAGGTTGTAAAGTTCTCCCCACTTCTGTTGGCGTCCCCTTCCTTAAGATCTTCTTGTTTCAAACTTTCTGAGTGTGAATTTAGTTCTTATTGTGACTATGACTGTTTTTGTTGTTGTTGTTGTTGTTCTCATTGGGATTTTAAGACCTGCTGGTTATGTTGGGATCCCAGGACACAAAGGCAGAGGAAGTTGTTAGCCCCTGCATTGGCTCTATAAGCACTAATCCTCTTGTGTGCACCCTACATTCCCCCTTCCAGCTTTACATGAAGTCCTCATCATTGGTATGTTGTCTTTGAGTTACCTCTGAAAGCTCCTGTTAAACTGCAACTCAGAAAATTGTAGCAAATTAAACTGAAGTAATTTCAGTTTGCCTTTATCAAACTGGTTTCTTTAATTTCTGAGGGAGCAGTAATTCATTCATTCATTCATTCATTTACTCATTCATGTGATTGCTTATAAATGTGTTTGGTAAACTTGCAGTAGATACCCCTTTAACAGTCTCCTGATTGGTGGAAATCAAAAGGCACATTCTTCTTGCATGGTGAAGAGTCCACTGAAAGCTGTTGTCACCACTACACCAGAAGGTGCAAGACGAAGAAACAAGCAGAGCCCAGAGAGCTCTAGTGCTGTGGACTCAGCCTAGAAGGAAGGAGCTGTGCCTGTAGAAGTATATAGCTTCTGCCAGAGGAGTAGTACCCAGGTAGAGAGGGAGTAGAAAGAATTGCTTCTACTTTTCTCTCCTTCCTCCCTCAAATTTCAAGAGGGTTACTCTTTTTGACTAAACTCAACATGAAGTCATAGGAGAAGGGAATCTAGATGAGGCAGTTTATAGCGCTCAGGCCCTTGAATAATAAAACTGAGCTGGACAGAGTAACTCTGGCTGTGTGGTAAATAGAAAATAATTTGCACAACTTCAGAATAATGTAAGAGATGAATATATAAGTCCTGATGAGGAAAGTAAGAGTTCTTTCTCAAAAACATAAGTATAAGAGACAAGACTAATAATGGTATTTAATGCTGTTGACTCCACTAGTCACAATTATCTTCTTGGGAAAGTGTATTTCTTCTTTATACCAATATATTTTTGTTTAGACCTAATCAAAGCAGACATTGATAGCAGAATAGTTTTTTTTTTTTTTTTTTTTTTTCGTTCTTAGTTTGGATAGATAAGAAATTAGGTTTGGGTGTTCAAACTAGGCTATCTACATTGTAGGAGAAGACAGCATGTGCATCTCTTGTGAGAAGAGATAGGCTTCTTTCCATTTCCTTGAGATTGCATTGCAGGAGAAATACAGAAACCTGGGGTTCCCCAGGTGGAGACCTCATGGTTTGTTAGATGATTCAATAGTTGGATTTCTAGAAGATACTTTGTTTTGAAGGTCTCCAAAACTATCCTCAAGCTTGATAATTCACTAGAGGAGCTCACAGGACTTAGAAGTTGTCATGACTACCATGTGGTTTATTACAGTGAAAGGATGCCATGTGAAATCAACAAAAGGAAGAAGCATATGGAGTGAAGTCTAGAGAAAAGAATTAGCAAGCTTTCAAGTATGGAATCACATAGAATGCACTTAACTCTCCGCAGCAAAAATGTGTGACAACACGTGGGAAGTATTGATAAGGAAGGACACTCCTTTGAGCCTGATTTTTCATGGTTTTTATTGGCAGTCAGTCACATAAGCCTATACTACCTCTGCTGGAAGTTTGTTGCTTCAGGTCCAGACTCCCAGAGAGAAGGCAGGCACTCAGAATAGATGACATTGATATCATGAACTACCTAAACAAACTGGCACAGAATGCTTCAAAAACACTCTTGTCAGACAGCTCGGTTCCCAGGAGTCAGCTAAGGGCCTGTCATGGAAACAGGACTTTTTTGGGGAATGTGCAGAGTTTGAGCAACCCAGGCTTGCTGAATTAACTCTTTCTCACATACATGTAAAAGTGCTGTATTTGGCTTTTTGATTCCTCTTCCAACGTGAGCATTATTCTGGAAGAATAATACTAAGTAACCCAAGTCTATACCTTCTTTTATTTGAAACTAGCCACCAACAAAATTCTGAGACTAATCTCTGTTGGCCCCAGATTCTCCTTTGTATCTTTTCTCCACCTTTACAACTCACTTAGTTTCTCATGATAAGGTCATTATAAGTTCAAGTTCTTTCTTCTTCCCCCATAAGCCCCATTTTCAGAGAGGCTTGGAGACTGCCACTCATCACTTACAGTGAGCCTAAATCTCTCCTTTGTTTTTTCACAGGGAGTTTATACCCCAGTGTCAAGCTCTTTCTGTCAAATGAACAGATCTGCTCCATGATAAATGGAGAAGAAAACCCCTGTGAAATCATCATGTTGAATTGTCACTAATCCTAGCCCTCTGACTTAACTAGTCTGATATTTCATCTTGGACCTATTTTAAAATATATAGACATTGGTAACTTTCACTCCAAATCACTTTTCTGTTGGCTATCAGCTCACTGCTATTCAAGCAGTTTAACTCAGGAAATCACTGTGTAATGATATCCCTAACGTGTTTATTGGGTACAACATATTTCTCTCCTCTTCCCTGTTATGAAACGTAGTCACTAAAATAAAACCATGAATAAAATATTTATAGATTATAATATTAACTAGACTGTGTTAAGTACTTGGGATAAATTTTTTCAAAACAGACACATCACCTCTTTTATAGACAGTTTATTCTGGAATAAACAACAACAACAGCAGATAAATAACTAAATGACTCATAAATTACAATTTTGCTAAGTGCTCAGAAAAATTACAGTAAAAGGATGCAACATGAAATCAACACGACTCTGAGAAGAATGTGGCTAACAAAGAGGGAGACAGTTAGCCTGTCTAAACAGTTAGCATTCTAGAACAGATCCTGTAGAGTTCTACACATGTCCCTCTGAACACAGGGAAATGTATGGTGTATTCAGTAACGAAGTGGGAAGCAGGGCTAAAGCACAAAGGCCAAGGGGAAGAACAGTGCAAAATAAGCTGAGGAGAAAGCAAAGATCAGGTCCTGCAATCCAGAGAAGACTACCCCCAAAATTTGGAAAACATCGCAAAAGCAGGAATAAAAAGTCATAAAAATAATTGATCAGTATTTGCATCACTATTGCATTTCTAAAAGATCACTTACTTTTTTTCCTTTCTCCTTTTTGTATTAGAGTCAATGAGGTGTAGATGAAAGTATCTTAAGTATCTCTGCACCTTGCACAGTGCCTGACACATGGTAGGCACTCAAAATATATTTGTTTAATAAATGACTAAACAATCAAAGGAGAAAATGTACTTCCCATTAAGACTATACAGTTCTTGAGGCTAGGAATTTTTTTTGTTTGCTTAACTTTTCTTCTCTCGATTTCCAACAACTTATAGGGAACATACCAGGGACTTACTGTGTATTTCCTTGATTGTCTTGACTTTTATCCTCTTTCTATCTCTGAGCTGTTCCAAGTTCTCTCTAAATCTTAAGGCCACAGAAGTCGTTTCCACTCTATGCATTGCCTTGTATTCCTGCTGCTACTAAAAGTTGGAGCTCAGTTTGTGAGAGGACATTCCAAGAAAAAGAGAAAATAATCCTTCACCCCAACCACCACACATATGTACTAGTACTCACTCTTATTAGACTCCTATGCAAAGCAGAAAAGGGAAGAATAGGGATATGTTATTCTGCCTTTTGCCTGGTTTTGATGAGCTCTATGATCATTTACTACAATCACTGGAATCTGCACATTTGCTTAAGTGTGTATTGTGATGGTGTATGATGGATGGATAAAAATTGGCAGTCTAGTCATTTACTCTCCAATCGATATTTCCTTCCATTCAATTAGCATGTGTTCTATGGTTTTAGGGAATACTTATTGGTTCTCTCATTTTAAAATAAAATTTAAATGTTGCATTTTCATGCAGCATCATAATCACTTTATTAGTGTTTAAGATAATTTGTAAAATGTTGAGAGATTGTTCTTGCCAAAGGCCCTGGTGTGAGATTCATGTAATGAACCATTCTAATTCTTTAGACTTCAAGAACATGATGCCTTTGTTTCACAGAGGAAAATCTTCTTTAACCAAAGAGAACAACTAACTGAATCTTTAAAACATCAGTTTTTATCTTCTCTATTCAAGTTATTTCTGTATGTTACTGTGAATATCATTTGGTTTATCGTTTTCTCCCTGCCCTCCTTTCCTGCTGCTGCTGCTGCTGCTACTGCTTTAAAAAAAATTTGCTATGGTTGTCTTCTTTTCACCTCAAGTGTCCTTTATTAAATAAAGCCCAACTACTATTTTCAAAGTGCCTCAGCTAAATGGGTTTATTACGGTAGTACAATCATAATGTATAGAGGGAAAAAGAATTGTTTAAATATTTGCCATCCTACCAGAAAAACTTAAGTTGTGTGTTTTTCACTTACTGAGATTACCTTGGGTTGCACAAAATCTTCTATATAGCACCCGATGTCAATCTCTCTTGGTCAGCAGATGCCTTAGATTTGTGCCCTGTACCATAATCAGTCTAAACCTCTCTAAACCTTGTAGTCATTCTTGTAACCACCAATGCTAATAGGGACAGTGGTTTTCATCTTAATTGTATTTTAAATTCTTAGTGGTCTATTAAAGGGAAGGTCTTTTATAATTATTTATACAGGTGTCTTAAGGGAATTTAGTGTGATCTCTTCTCTACATTAGGAACGAATGAATGAAACTACATAGTTATACACCTAATGTCATTTTTCCTTACCAAGAATCAACTTTTTCTTAGAAGAGAGACTGAATGAATTCTCTTCTCCTACCTGAAGCATCCCTTGCAGGGCTGGGGCTAGTATTTTTCTGGTGGCTTCTATGAAACATTTTCACAGGCTCCTTTAGAATCCTCCTGGTATTTCTGCAAAAGGATCTACTACTCAACTTAAAACTGAACCTCAAGAAGGCCTTTCTGGGGTGCCAGAAGTCAATGGACCATATATAGATGATAGTTTAGGCACCTCTGTGGGATTCTCATGGTAAAAGTCTCCTAGTCTTTCTGCTAAACTGAAACATAAAACAAACAGGCAAGTTCAACTGACTGTATCTGCAATTGAAAACAAATATCCCGGCCGGGCGCGGTGGCTCACACCTGTAATCCCAGCACTTTGGGAGGCCGAGGCGGGCAGATCACGAAGTCAGGAGATCGAGACCATCCTGGCTAATAGGGTGAAAACCCGTCTCTACTAAAAATACGAAAAATTAGCCAGGCATGGTGTCAGGCGCCTGTAGTCCCAGCTGCTGGGGAGGTTGAGGCAGGAGAATGGCGTGAACCCGGGAGGTGGAGCTTGTAGTGAACCGAGATCGTACCACTGCACTCCAGCCTGGGCGACAGAGCAAGACTCCGTCTCAAAAAAAAAAAAAAAAAAAAAAAAGAAAACAAATATCCCTCTAGTTACAATGGCTTATTATATTTATTTTGTTGGACATTAAATTAATATCTGCACCACTGAATGAGAGACCCCTTAAGAGAATCCCGCAGGAAACAGTTACCTTAGAATTACGTTAAGGAATTCCAGTTCTTTTGTTGTTTAATGCTTGATGAAAATCAACCATACAAAATGCTAAACTAGGAAAGAAGGAAAATGTCTATACTTGAAGTGAAATTGTACATTTATATAAATATAATGAATTCACTAGATTTTCTGAACACTTTGTTTCCTGTTTTGAAAGGAGATAAAGAAACCAAAACATATGTGCTTATGTCTGTAAGTTTTGTTTCATTTTTACACACATATTCATTTTCATTCAGATTTTTTTCTGCTACTCTCACAAATGATACCTTTTAATTATCAATAGCATGACTAAACACAAAGGCAGCCCCAAGGATTACTTTGGAAAACCTGCTGAGTAGACATACTAAACAAGACATTATAAGTACGTAGAAATATTTACAGTAAAACAGTTTTGTTCCAATTTATGGACTTCTTTACATCCACTCTGTCTCTTTCCACAAAGTAATAACACAAGACATAAACTGGAGGGGAAAAAAAGGAAAAACCAAACAAAGTAAGGGGAATATATCTTGGTTTCATTTGTGTCAAAACAGCAATAAAGCAGAAAAATATATTCAGCTGAGGTGCTATTTGGGTTTTATTTATAAAGGCTACAGTCTCTGCCCTAATGTTCATTAGCTTTGTCCTTGTTGCCTAGTTACAGATTTATAATTTTTGTCTCTCTGGTTATTGATGACTCTAATGGAGAGAGCAGTGACTGAGGGCCTGATAAATCGCTATTCAGAAATGTTAACATTTTGTGTGTGTCTGGTATTGTTGATTACGGTGATCTGGGGAAGGGATGGTCTTAAGAGAAAATGAGTGAGAAGCAGGCAGTCTCAAAGCGGGTCTGAGACAGCCTATCTTATTCTGGTGGCTAAGGTATTGTTAAAAATAATTTATTGTATGAAAGAATTTGCTTTTGCCAAAGTTGTTGAGTTGGCTGGTAATTCTACCCCAGATGTATCACAGACATTTGAGGTGTTGTGGTTATGTTATTAAAGGCATCTTTATCAGACTCATGCCAGAATCACCTGCAGAACAAGCAAATTCAATGATAATCATTAGATTGGAGTGTGTGAAGTATTTAAAATCAAAATTGTGGCTCTATAGTTTAATACTGATGCTGACCAAAAAGATGGAGAAATTATGTCTAAGAATTCTAATATCCGAGATTTAAAGATACTCTAGTCACGTGTTTTCAAATTCTCAGTAGCATTCCACAGCTATGTTAAAAAATTATATCTCGATGATCTTCATTTCTGGGAAGGCAGAGTCAAAGGAATCAGAGGAAAATTAGGAGGCAATCTCTAGATCAGTGACTCTCAAAGTATAGTAACCAGACTAGCAGTATCAACATCACCAGGGATTGCATTGGGAGTTATACCTGATGTAAATGATGAGTTGATGGGTGCTGACGAGTTGATAGGTGCAGCACAGCAACATGGCACAAGTATACATATGTAACAAACCTGCACGTTATGCACATGTACCCTAGAACTTAAAGTATAATAATAATAAAATAATAATAATAATATAATAATAATAATAATAATAAAGAACTTGTTAGGAATGCAGGTTCTTTGTTCTCATCCCGGACTTACCAAGTCAAAAACTCTGAGGGGTGGGACCCAGCAATCTATGTTTTAATAAGTAATCTAAGTGATATTGTTGCACTTTAAGCTTTGACAACCACTGCTCTAGAACAAGGTTTCTTAACCTTGGCACTATTGATAATTTGGACTTGGTAATTTTATAAGGGGCTGTCATTCACACTGGCATTGCAGGAGGTTTAGTAGCATCCCTGACCTCTACCTACTAGATACCAAGACGCCCATTCCATTCGTGACAGCTGAAATGTCTTCAGACATTGCCAAATGTCTACTGAAGAGAAAAATTATGCCTGGGTTCAAAACCACTGTTCCAGATCTATAAGTTAAACTTTATTTGCAATGTCTTAAAAGGAAGATTTGTGCCCAAACTCTTTCAGAGTTTGATTTAGTAAGTCTATAAAACAATCCTGTAATCTGTATTGTTAACTGGGACCAGATAATGGCACATGAGCCATACTTTGAGTAACAGAGCTCTGAATCAATGACTATCAAACTTTATTGCCTTTTTTTTCCTTCTTTTTGACAGAGTCTTGCTCTGTCGCCCAGGCTGGAGTGCAGTGGCACAATCTCGGCTCTCTGCAAGCTCCACCTCCCATGTTCACACCATTCTCCTGCCTCAGCCTCCCAAGTAGCTGGGACTACAGGCACCCACCACCACACCTGGTTAATTTTTTGTATTTTTAGTAGAGACGGAGTTTCACCGTGTTAGCCAGGATGATCTCGATCTCCTGACCTCGTGATCTGCCCGCCTCGGCCTGCCAAAGTGCTGGGATTACAGGCAATAGCCACTGCACCCGGCTTACTGCCTTTTTAAAAATTAAAAAAAAAAAGCAATTATTTTTTAAATGTCTATTTGTGTCTCATTTCAACAGGCAACCAAGTTTGTGCTGCTGCTCTAACTCAGTATTTTCTATCCTGGGTGAGTGTTAGAATTTCCTGGGGAACCGATAAATCTTGATGCCCAGGCTCTGCCTCAAAAACTGTGGATATGGGGTTCTAACATTAGAAAAGTGATTTTCACACTTTGTTGAACATTGGAATCATATTAGGATCTTTAAAATTTGTGCAAGCCTGGGTCTCATCCTCATTCTGATGTACGTGTTGTGAACTTTTGATTTAGGAAACTTTCATGTGCAACAAGCTTGGGCACTGCATTTGAATGTCTCAGAAGCTTTTCAAGATGTTTCTCATGTGCAAGAAGGGATGAAAGTTTGCTGTGAGCTGATCCCAAGCCTAAGTCAGACGCTAGTTTAAGTACTTTCTAATAGCCCAAGTAGAGTGAATGAGCCCATTGAATGCTATGAATTGCTTGTAGCTGAAGATATCTGAATCAAGTTTGGAGCATCAAATGGAGAAGTCTTTATGTTTCAATCCTGGTAGAGTCGTGGTAATAACAAAAAAAAATGAGGATTATATAGAAAAAAGTATCCTATAGGATATTGAAGAACTCATAGTAACTTTAATATATATAGCCCTAGATGACTAGATGGCTTCCCAGAGGCTCGAGCTGCACCCCATACAATTACATCAGAATGAGAATGATTACTAGGTACTAGTATTTTTTAAAGGTTGCCAACTGATTACAATGTGCAGCAAAGTTTGTGAACCATTGTTATGAATTTTTAGCACTATTAGTTCTTTACCACTTGTCAGTAATTTCCTAGGAATTAGAAATTCTTTGAGGGAAATTACCAAGCCTGTGATGTATTTCATAAGTTTCAACAGCATCATACCTCTTCAACAGATAATGTTTAATAAATAGATTAACTCAATTAGGTAATTGAGGCAAGTCAATATTCCATTATTATCTCATTTGCTTGTGTATAATTCAGGATGGCTATAAAAGCCCAAGACAGATAATTCCTTCAGTGACAAAATTAAAAAAATCAAGAAGTAAGTCTATCTATCTATTCGTATATTCACCTTTTCACACTTATATGTCTATACACATAATGTATATGTATTTGCATGTGTACATATATTTGTATATATACATGCACACAGTAAACTGTACTATGGATTACAGAAGTTATAAGCAGAAATAATAGAACTCCCTGTTCTAAACAAGTTTATAATTCATGTCATCTTGATGGAAACCATTTTTTTCCAATTCCAGTTCTTATAATTCCATTATGCCCTTCTAGTACATTATTATGAAATATCAAGCTTTCTTCTTAGGTAAAAATAGCACTATTTAAAACACTTTTAGAAATCATGCAGTAGGCCATTTTCATTTTGTGAGCTTTTACAAAATTGTTTTTGATTGAAACATTTTCTAGTATTCTGTATTTCTAGCATATTAATTTTAAACCTGTATTAGTGTTCACTTTAATATTCTAGTTTTTACATTTATAATTTCTCACCAATTAGGTATGTAAGGAGGCTCTCCATTCTCCTGTGTGTCTGCTAATGTATTGTGGTCACTTTGAAATAACACTTCTGTGTAGTGGTTAGAGGGGAGACTGAGAGCTGCAATCTTAGGTGCAGACATTAAATAAAATTGATTCTGAAAACTTTCTTTGAAACTTATTCATACTTTTTTGAATTTGTCACAATTCACATTTTTTTTCACATCTTTAGCAACAAGAGTATCTCAATTTTGTCATAATGTTTATTAAAAGTATTTGCTTTTAAACTGTTAAAAAAATTATTCTGGTCTTTACCAGAGTGATACACTTTGGAGACTTGCTCTTTTGCTTAGTCATTAATCAAATAAAGACTGAAAGGTTACCTTTGTATTAGGCAAGGAGCAAATTGTGTGGTGCTAGTGCCTGTAGCAATGTAATTATAAAATGGAACTCACTCTTTCTCACTTCAGGCAAGTTTCCTAGCATACTCACTCTATTTCATGTCACTGTGAAATTTATTGGTTTGTTGTTGTTTCCTGTCTTTTTTCTTTGGACTCGATGCTACAACAAGAGATCAGAGGCTCAGATTCTGTCCCTCCCAGGTCTCTGATCTTTTATAAAGTTTTCTATTTGTAAAATGAATGGACTGAACTCAGTCAGTCTTTTATTGTCTTTGTTTTCAATAAATGAAATCTCATTTCCAGCAAAACTTCACTGAAAAGTTTAATGTGTGAAACATTTCAAAGCATAGCTGCTTTGACTGAGCAGATTGGGCTTTCCAGAGCTTTCATTTGCCGCTGAGGTGCCTTCCAAAACTCCTGGTCTCAGGTTAATACAATTTGAAAGGCATCAAACTGGATTTTTCCCTAACTACTTTTAACTCCAGAATTATTGGCTTATTTTTGTTACTTAATATGAATGACTTTAGACCAGTAAAGAAATACCACATAGAGGATTTTTGTAGACACACTTGAGGTACAATGCGGAAGCTGTTAAGTACTGAGAAACATCCATCATACATAGTGATTTCAATGCAGATCTCAGGTACAGATACGAATTTCTCTCTATCTGCCAGAAACAGAACAGAAAGTCCTCTGTGCATTGAAGGAAATTATGCCCTTTCAAATATTAAATGTCATCTATAGAAATGCCAGGCACCGTTAAATATGGAGAGAGAAAATTGGAAAAGATTGCAGAGTTTTATTACTGTCTTTTTTTGCAAGTCACTTGTACACACATCTTACTTTCAAAGAAAACTCTAAAACTCTATACAAGAGTTATTCCCCTGCAGCTGTTGTAGAGATATGATAGACTGGAATACAGTGTTGATTGAAGAGTGGGATTTTAGTGCAGTGTGATTTGTTTGTGCTTTGCAGCGCATGGTTTGTGGCTTTATGGAAGGATGTACTATTTCTCCGAACATTGTCCAGCAAGCTGCTGCACGACGCATCTTTACAAACTCTATTTGATGCAAAATAAATAGTGTGCTGGGACTTCCTTTAGGGCCCAATACAAAAATATTCTGTGATGAGGTTCCCAATCACATTCTCTCAGAATATACATATAAATAAGCAGATGAAGTTCTGAAAAGCACCTTGTGGACTGAGCTAACTGCCTCTAGTGGAAAAGGCAGGAGAGATGAAGCTAGACTCTTATTATTTACTGCTGATTGTAAGAATTAATAATGGATACTCTAAGCATATATTATTTATCAGTTCTGATCCTGGACAACAGAAATCCATTGAGGTCACCAAAGCTATCTTTTATTTAGAATCCAGAGTCCAGCAAGTAGAAACACAAAGAGGAACAAGGTGAACTGAATGCCAGGTACAAAAGATGTAACTACTGTATGGAAGTCTCTTTACTGGAACGGACTTTTTTCTAGCCGTAAGTATCAGTCACTAAGTTTTATTCCAGGGGACAGCAAGGGGAGGGGATGGGGAATAAAAACTACTCACTAGTTTAGTAAGGTGACCATTTTTCATCAATAAGCAACTAAATGCTCGGCAGATGATGTCATCAAAAGATGGTATAAATTTCTAAATTGATTTGTTATCTAACTTTTGTGACTCCTTTATATGAAATATCAGTAAATAATTTAATCTCGAGGAGAGAAAAAAGGTTTTCCTTTTATTCAACATAACCACTTCATTTGTTTCCTGATGTGGGAGATCTTTTAGCATGAGAGAGCAAGGATCCAATTAATTTCTTTCTCTATTCCCTCTAACTTCTTCGCAAACATAAAAAATTGCTCTTTACTGAGTGCTCCTATTGCATTTCATTCATATCCTTTTTAGCCATCACTAGATTGCTACCAAATTGAGGACAGGTCTATATTTTTTATTTCTCTGTGTATCCCACAAATCTCCAATCATATAGCTAACCATACAATAAATGCTATATGATTAGTAAAAATAATGACAAAGTAAAGTATGAACAAAAGTGTCAGATAGATGTAAAGGTAAAATGTTCTTATAAAAGCAAATGTGAACCTCTAATAAAATCTACGTTGAAGAAGACTCTTCACTTCCATTTATCATAAAACGATCAGAATTTTGAAGACATTTAGGTGAAACTGCTCATTATGTCTATACTATGCCATTGCTTTTAATGGCAGAAACTACAATTACTTTTGCACCGATGTATACTTTTTTTTTTGTTTTTCAGATTACTATCTGTGTTTTAGATGATGCTAAGGCTTTAGACTTTTGTATATTGTGTATTTTTATACATTGATTATGTGGCTCAAGAAAATAATTTTGTGGATGTTGTAAGCTTGTGAACATTTATAGAGCTATTTTCTTATCATGGAAGACATTATGGTTTAGGAAGCTTGTGTCGTATGCAAGGTCATCCAGACAGGAAAAGTTATAACCAGAATTTGAACTTAGGTCTAGTGATCAGCAAAGATATTTTATCATTTAAGTTGCACTCTATTCTCATGGATTTCAGAAGCAGTCTTAGAATACAGAGATATAGGTAAATAGGACTTGGCATGAAGAAGAATATAGTAACAGAGTTCTCAATAATGGGAAGTGTTGAGCTCTCATTCACAGGAAGTGTTTCGGCACATGTTAGATGATCATGTCTCTGTGATGTTGCAGAAGGCATTTCTGCACATGTTAGGGACCGAGACAGATTATCTCTGTGATCCGTTTTTGCTCTCGGAGACATGGTGGTGCCCAGATTTAATGAAGAGGTACTTGAGAGACACTCCCTTGGCTTTTGGATCACACCCAGTGTCTTCATTATAGAGCAGGTGCTATCCAAAAAAGTAAACCCTTAAGGAGAGAGAAAATGTGGCAGTGCAGGATAGAGAAATGTGATTTAAAAAATTTTGATGCTTGGAGTGGTGGAACATGCCTGTAATTCCAGAGCTTTAGGAGACTGAGGCAGGAGGATGGCTTGAATTTGAGGCTGCGGGAGCTATGATTGTGCCACTACACTCTAGTCTAGTCAGCAGAATAAAATCTTGTCTTGTAAAAGCAAAACAAAGAAAAAAAAATTCTGGCTATGATTACCAAATTCTCACAATACAACATCTATTTTACTACAAGAAATTATTAACATTTCATCAATCATCAACATTTCCCATCTTTTGATTGGTCAATACAATTAATTTTATTAATGCAGGGCACGCTTCATTGTTCAAATAAAAAATAAGCAGATGAAAACTTATTGATGAAAATTATGCTCCCCTTTCTGCTAAATTATAATGGCCCTGTAAATTGAATGCAGACATAAATTACACTTGAGAAAATGGGCTCAGGGACATGTATTTATTCCATTTTTCATTTATTTATTGGTATAAATAATACATTACTCATAAAATGTTTTTCCTTGAAGAAACTTAGCAATCTTAATGTATTGAACTAGGAATAGGGAAGGAGTTGTTACTAAAAACATTTTTGAGTAATAATTTTTCCGTAAGTACTCATATAAAATTTGTGTTATACATTACATTCTGTTTCTGAGGTGCTATGGGTATAAACCCTAAGAATAAAACAGTATTCCTACCATCAGAAAATATAAAATCAAGATGTAACTAAAAAACTAACAAATATGGAACAGTTAGAGAACAAATAATATGAAACAAATAAGCATATGACAATATATGGTATTTGTCTTTCCGGTTTTACAACGTTTCTTTGCTGTTCCTTCAGCCTCGGATATTCTTACTACAGCGATCCACATGGCTTTTATGCTGTCTGGCCCTCCATCTATTGTTCATTTCAGCAAAACTGCAATAGTCTATTTTTTTCATAGCATTCATCATGATGCAAAATGATTTTATTTACGTGTTTGTTTCCTGACTTTAACTCAAAATGTAAGTTATGCTAGAGAAAAAGCCTTTATTTCATGTTCTAACCTCAAACCTAGGACAGTGTGTAAAATTATGTAAATGTTTAAAAAGTTTTCTTTTTAATAATTAATGCCTAGCATGGGTGGTTAGCAAAGGACCAGATCACTGTGAGCTGCAATGATTAAGAAAAGGCTTCAAGTAGAGTTCATTTTAATCTGAGTCTCACAGAATGTGAATGATTTGGGTTAGTCAAAAGGAAAAGAAAAAGCATTTGCAATTTGAGGAAAGAATACAGAAATATGTGCCTGGGTGATGAGACACAATATGTGAGATAATGAAAACCTGAATTGTGGACAGTTGTGGTGGATGGATTAAATAGATAGAGTGACACTCAACAACGATCAATTGCTTACTTCCATTCATCAGGCATAGTTATTCATTCTGCAAATATTTACTGAATGCCTAATATATGTTGGGAAATGTTCTAGACACTATGGAAATAACAGTGAAAAAAAAAGAGAGTCAAAGTTTCTATTCCTGAAGACAAAAATATAACATAGAAATAAATACAGTAATCACTGTATAATATATGCCATGGCAAAAATAAATAGGGACATATGATCAACATTGAGGTTAAAAGGCTTAAGATACATCCTGCTCAAAAGTAAAAGTAGTTAATGAGTTATCTAATATAACTAGAAAAGCCAAACAAAAGTTGAAAAAAAGAAAGTAAGTGCTATGATAGAAGTCTGCATAAAGGGTAATTTACCTTAGGAGGCCATGCAGTTCAGAGCTTGAGTCTGAGACAAGAGTACCTGCTGTGAATTTTGAGCAAGACATTTCACCTCTGTACATCTCAGACTCTTTATTTACGAAATAAATATAATTGTAATAGAATCTTTATGAGGAGCCAATAAAATAAACTTTGTAAAGTCATTTATTTCTAATATATAATAAGTCCCCCCAAACAGTTATCACTCATCATTAGATTTATTTGTTACTATAGCTCAATTTCTTTTTTTTCTTTTTCTTTTTTTTTGAGATGGAGTTTCACCCTTGTTGCCCAGGCTGGAGTGCAATGGCACAATCTTGGCTCACTGGAACTTCCGTCTCCCTGATTCAAGCAATTCTCCTGCCTCTGCCTCCAGAGTAGTTGGGATTACAGGTGTGCGTTACGACACCTGGCTAATTTTGTATTTTTAGTAGAGACAGTGTTTCATCATGTTGGTTAGGCTGGTCTCGAACTCCTGACCTCATGTGATCCACCCACTTCAACCTCCCAAATTGTTGGGATTAGTGTCGTGAGCCACCACGCCCAGCCTATAGCTCAATTCTTCTAGCTTCTATCAATTAACTTTAACATTTTTCTATTGACTCACACCTTCTTGACACAATATGAAGCTGAAATGCCAAAAGGTTATGTACCTTATGCAAGGTCATTTGGCTGGTATGGTTGGCGATTCAGATCCTTATGCACTTAACTATTACGCTATTCATTTTTTTGAGCTCAGAGGTGGAGATAAGGTGTGAACCTGATTTTGCAATTTGCGATATAAATAAATATCATAAATTTTATATATATATATATATATGGAGCCCAAAGAGCTTTTGTTTAGACTATATTCACTGGTATTTACCATATGAGAAATCAGAAACAAGAAATGTTTTAAAAGATTGTTTATCCATTTATGAGTAAGAATAGTGAACCTATGCATGTTAATATACAAAATATGGTTTTACAAATTTATTTAATATATGGTGCTTTCTTTCCTTATGCTGCATAATTGCCACACACTTAGAGGCTTAACACAATCACCATTTGTTACCTCACAGTTTCTGTGGGTCAAGATTCCAGGCATCACTGAACTAAGTCCTCTGCTTAAGGTCTCATAGCACTGCAAGCAAAATGTGGCTGGACTAAGTTCTCAGGACCAGAGGTTCAACTGGGGAAGAATCCACTTCTACGGGGACTTGGTTTTGGGTTGAATTCAGTTTTTAGTGGTGGTAGAAGAGAAGTCCCTGTTTTCTTGTAGGCTGTCAGCTGAGGGCCACTCTCAGCTCCTAATGCTCACCAGCAATTCTCTGTCATGAGGTTCTCACACAACATGGCAGCTTACTTCTTCAAAGCTACCAAATGAGTCCCTTTCTTTGGTCTGCTAAGTCTTATATAATGGAATACAATCATTAAAGTAACTTCCCTCTTTATGTTAGACTTTCCAAAAAACTGCTACTAGAAAAAAGATAAATACTTTAGGGATAGGGCTTGCTGGCCATCAGTGTTGTCTTTGTGGCACAGATTACCAAATAAGAAAAACACTACCCACTTGAAACACTTGAGACCAACGTAAAAATACACTGCATGCTAGGTGTCAATTTTCTGAGTTGTTTGTGTATGTCATAATCTAGAAAAAAAAAAGGCACAGATGGATTTAGACAAATAATTGATTCCTCGTCTTCAAATAAAACATTGTCTGGAATAGGCAGTATGCCAGCACTGACATCCCTATGCATGATAAGAAAGCCAAGATTCAGGCTTATTAAAGGGGACCCCTGGTGACATAGACGGCTGAGATGATCTTATCTAAAGGATGAAAAATTGAATTATATTTAGGTTAGGGATGTCCTCACCTAAGGCCATGATGTCAAACTGGCCCTCACCATAGTACAGACAAAACCTTGAAATAGGGTTCATAATGGATCCATAATTGACATGGAATATTTTAATATGTTGGCATCAGTGTAACAGATTATAATTTTGACTTATTACATGATCACAGTAAAGATACCATTCTTGTGGTGATAGAAGCCTTAAAATTTGTGCAGTTTGTGCATCCACCTCCTGCCTTGGTCTAGCCACCTGTATATTCTACATCATGGTTTCACAAGGCCAGCATTATTGACATTTCAGGCTAGATAACGTGTGTGTGTGTGTGTGTGTGTGTGTATGTGTGTGTTTTCCCGGTCTTTACTCACAAAATGCAAGTAGCACAGCACCTCCCCCAAGTTGTGACAACCAAAAATATCTTCAGATGTTGCAAGTTTACCAATTGTCTCCTGAGGGACATAATCAACCCCAGCTGAGTGGTTTTGTGTCAATTAAAAGCATTATCCATAGTATTATCTGCCTCCAAGTGCATGAATCTATGGCTATATTACAGTTTTAGATGGCACTGTTCAATGCTTATTGTAAATAATCAACATATTTAATGAGCCCAACCCCTGAAAACCAGTCAAAAGACATATCATTTAAATATTTCTTTTTGTACTGATACATGATGCTTATACATTTTTGGTGCAAATGTGATATTTTGATACATGCATACAATGTTTAATGATTGAATCAGAGTAATTGAGATGTTTATTGACTCAAATATTTCTCCTTATGTTGGACACATTCAATTTTTTCTCTTCTGCCTATTTTAAAATATACAGTAAATTATTATTAAGAATAGTCACTCTATTGTACTATCAACCAATAGATCTTATTCCTTCTATCTAACTGTGTTTTTGTACTCATTTATCAACCTCTATTTATTCCCCTCCCTCCTACCTTTCCTGGCCTCTGATAACCATCAGTCTATTCATATACTCTATTGTGGGTTAAAATAAAACATTTCATATGAAAAAAATCACATCATATTGTTTGGCACATTTACAAACTTTATATAAATGTTATCATGCTCAATATATTTTTCTCCAATTTCCCACATCTGCTAACCCCTATCTTTTTAAGATTTATATATGTGGATGTTTATATATGTCTAAGAGTAGACAGCAGGCCATCTACTCATAACCATCAGTCTATTCTGTACTTCCACGAGATCTACCTTTACAGTTCTCACATATAAGACATGTGATATTTGTCATTCTGTGTCTGGCTTCCTTTACTTAACATAATGACCTTCAGCCATAAGAAATAATAAAGTCCTGTTATATGTGGCAATATGGATTAAACTGGAGGTCATTCTCATATTACTTAACTTTTCTATTTGCAAATTCCTTAACTTTTGTACTGCATACAAATGTTTATACCAACTACTGACAATGTGACTGGTCTACTTGCTTCACCGTAGCTGACTGCCTAAAACAACTCACTTCATTCTTTTCCATTTAACAAATGTATTTCAGAGCAACCGTGACTTCAAATTCTGATGTTTTCTTACAACTCTCAGTACTACTAATAACCTCCAAGTACTAGCCTGCTTGGAGGAATTATCAGTAACTCAGATGAAACTCAAAGACATCTTTTGGCACACCACAGAGCAGCACCTGGAATATCTCTACCAAACCACAGGAACAAGTAACTGAGTGAAAGTTATCTTCTGGTGCTATTGTAGGCATATTCTTACTACTTATGTGTGAGTGTAGAGGACTAGCTCTTGGGATCCTTATGGTGATATCGATTATTAACTTTGTGACTTCCTGACTGTAATTTCCCCCACCCATGAATGTTACTACTCTGTTGCACTGCCTTCTGTTATGGCACACTAAATCCAAGTTCTTCAACTTCTGCCACTGTGATAGGTTGTATGTAGTATCAGAGGAGAAATTAAAATCATATGTTAAAGTAAGCGAGATACTCCTGTATGGGCTACTGCCTTTCCAGGTCTAATGTGAAAGCAGTGAACTGGAGGATAATTGCAAAATCATGTCTACTTCAGAAATCTGCCAGAGGATCTAGACTCACTTTGCTTTAGGGAGGGGTGATTGGAGAGATGGCATGAGGTAGTATTATACATGTACAGTCAGTCTGCTGATCTGTTCCCAGGACAAATACATCAGAAACCAAGGCTATAATATAAAGTACTGCAGCAAACTCAGAACCAAGTCACAAATAATTTTCCTAGATTCACATTGTTTCTGATTATTGTATATTTCTTACTTCCTTTCTTTGCTTTCTTAAAAATATTACTATGAAATATTTTAAACATATAGAAGACAGCAGGCAATAGTAAGACAACATCCACATATATAAATCTTAAAAAGATAGCAGTTAGCAGATATGGGAAATTGGAGAAAAATATATTGAGCATGATAACATTTATATAAAGTTTGTAAACATGCCAAAGAATATGATGTGATTTTTTCATATGAAATGTTTTGTTTTAACCCACAAAACCAATATTTTAAAAAGAGTTAAAATGTATTAAAATGTTACAGTAAAATTGAAACCTTCAAGTTTTCTCTCCCTTCAAAAAGGGAGGATTTTGGAGTTTATATTTCTATACATGTTTTATGATATTTTTACATATGGAATTATCCATATAAAACATATAGCATAGTTCTATGTGTTTTCAAATCTTACATAATTGGCCTTTTAAAAGATATTTCATGCATATCATCATTGTTCATGAGATATTTTTCATGTTGATACATGTAACCCTAATGCATTTCTTTTACTGAATAATATACCCTTGGATGATTGTAATATATTTATCTATTTATGTTCTGTCTTCCAGGGAGACATTGAAATTTTTTCCCTAATATCTTGAAATTAGAACTAACTGCTTCAATGGACTCTCTTGACCATGTCTCTTGGGCACAGCTGTGAGAACTGTAGAAATTACCCGTAAGGTGCAGTTGACAATTCTGTACGATAATGAACCTTAAGTGTTAATATCACAACTCAGCACTTGAGGTGCTGTAGTCCTATTTTCAAATCAGGGCCATGGATACTGCTACAAGGGTTTTCAATATCCTCGGCCACACTTCACATCTGGTAAGAGAGGTTTGATACTCTTCTCTTCATTCACTAAATGATACTCATTTTTATGACTTCAAGAATTTTCTATATGCTGACATAATTCTATTCAGTACCTCAGATTCAAACTTCTGAGCTTGAAGCAGCTGTTAAATTTATTTAATTCATTCACTTATTTATTCATGCACACAGGAAATATGTTTTAATACTTTACCAGAAACATCAAAATTGACATGTCTGAAACTATTTTAATCATCTGCCACTGCCAAATTTCTTTTCTAAGTTTGTTATTACATAAACAGTCATTTACTTTTTTTCTTTGTCCTCAGTTCTGATTCTGATTTGTCCAATCCTTTATGCTTATTGTAGCTGGAGTAATCTTAATTTGAAAATTAATGTTGCTCTTCTATTTATCTGATGATGTTACCCTCCAATATTACCCTGTCACTTTCATGGCCCCAAGATGAATGTAATGAGCATGTTTTTCCCTTTACCCACCACTAATTTCCAGCTCTAATTTCCAGATGAAACCACACTACTAGCTACTTGTGTTTTGTTTTTCATTTTCTCATTGCTTGTCTTTTCATTGCCTAGAATTTCTCCCCTCCTTCTTCACCTGGCTAACTCCTCCATGTCTTCTAAGGTTGACCTTCCACAAGAAGTTTTGCTTGTCTTTGAATTATGAACCAATGGTCTTTTTTTGTGGTTTTTCTGTGGCATATTCTTGGCACTTTTGTCATATCACATATCATAAGCTGTATACTTTGGCGGTTTGCTTACTTGTCTCTCCCATTAACTCTGGTCTCTTCAAAGGCAGAGCTAGTGTATTATATCGCTACCTTCCTGTAGCTCAAATTGAGGTTAATTCTTAGTAGATCCCAATCAAACAATAGGGCAAGCATGACAAAATTACTTCTTCAAGATCATATGGTTAGACCTGGGTGTAGAAGTCAAGTCTACTCATTTCCAGTGCAGGCCTCTTTTCATCACCAATCAGGGAAACTGTCATTTGTTCAAAACTGATATCAACATATATCAGCATCATATGATATTAAGGTTGCCAAGGAAACCTATTTATGTCCAAAATGTCATTTTTCATTACTGACTGATTCTTAAAATCTAATCAGCAGGAATGTAAAAAGAGTAAATTCTTAAAATGCAAACATTTTAATAAGAGAGAATAGTAGTTTACATTCAGCTAATAGTACACACATTTGTCCTGAAGCAAGAATGATGATATAAGAATCTTTCCCGTTAAACAGGTGGGAAGGTTAAGAGACAAAATGGAGGACCTAAAGCCACTAGGAACTTAGAAAAACAGGCAAAATGGCTGGAGATGATGAAAGTCAACACTATCTATTTTGCCTTGGGCTGGTACCTTTTTGAATCATACACATGGGACAAAATGATGTCTACTTACCAGTGTGCTTTTGCAATTGCACTACTTATTCTATTTTTCCTTTAACATCCATACCCAAAGAGGCATACTCATACATTTGATCTTTCCTTCCAAAAACAATTATGGCATTCAAAACCCACTAAAGATTTACATCTCATATAGTAACAAAGATAGGCCTACAGAAGTAAACACTTTATATTAATTAAATAATTATCATAAAACTCTGTACTATGGGAGATAGTACAGAATCCATATCTCCCATATCCTCAGGGAGAAGATAATGATTGAGGTTGGGTGGAACACAGGAGAGACCAGCGTGGTACCAGTGGTTGTGGTTTCTTACTCTCCCCTTTCTTCATCATAGTCTTAGTTGACATCATTACCTTTTTCTTCTTCTTTCTATTTTGTTTTTTACTGCTTCACGCATTTGGCTTCCAAATACACTCAAATTCCTTTTATTTATTTATTTTCAATATACTTTTGCTTTTTACAGCCATTTTTGATTCATAGCAAAATTGAAAGACACTTACTTCCGTAGAGTTTCATCCACTGTCAGTATCCCCCACCAGAGTAGTGCATTTGTTACAATCAGTGAACACACATTGACATAGTGTTATCCCTGAAAGATCATGGTTTGTATTAGAATTCACTCTTAGAGTTGTATATTCCACGAGTTTAGCAAAATGTATAATTAAGTGTATCCACTATAGTATCCTACCGAGTAGTTTCAATGTCTTAAAAATCCTCTGTGCTCTACCTATTCATCCATCCCTTTCTTCAAAACCCTGGTAAACTCAGATCATTTTACTCTCTCCACTGTTGTGACTTTTCCAGAATGCCATATAATTGGAATCATATAATATGTAGCCTTTTCAGATTGGCTTCTTTTACTTAGTAATATGCATTTAAGTGTTCTCCATGTCTTTTCATGGCTTGATATCTTATGCCTGTTTAGTGCTGAATAACATTTCATTGTCTGGTTGTACTACAGTTTATCCATTCACCTACTAAAGGGTATCTTGGTTTCTTCCAAGTATTGGCAATTATTAACTATATACATTTTGGCTACTATATACATTCATGAGTGGGTATTTTTGTGGACTTATGACTTTTCAACTCCTTTGAGTAAATATCAAGGAGCGTGATTGCTGAATTGTAGGTTAAGCATATATTTAGTCTTAATGAAACTGCCAAATTATCTTCCAATGTGGCTATACCAGTTTTCATACTCATCAGCAATGAAGGAGTGCTTCTGTTGCTCCACATCCTTTCCAGCATTTGGTGGTGTTTGTGGTTTAGAGTTTAGCCATTCTAATAGGTATGTAGTGGTATCTCATTGCTGTTTTTTGTATTTTTCTGATGATGTATGATATAAACAATCTTTTCATATGGTTAATTTTCTTCTGCATATATAATTTCTTCTTCTGTTGAGGTGCATGTTAAGGTCTTTGGCTTATTTTTAAAATTCAGTTGTTTTCTTATTTATGTGTTTTAAGAATTATTTCATTATTTTGAATAGTGGTCCTCTATCAGTTATGTATTCAGCAAATATTTTCACCCAGTCTGTGGCTCATCTTTTTATTTTCTTGACAGTGTCTTTCATGGAGCATAAATCTTTAATTTTAATCAAGTTCATCTTATCAATTTTTTGTTTTATGGATTTCACATTGATGTCCTATATGAAAAGTCTTCCCCAAACCCAAGGTCATTCTAGATTTTCTTCTGGGGATGATGTGTTTACATTGGTGTTAACCTTCACATTTCTGTTTTCTGCACTTTTCTGTAAGTGTGTTTTAGTTCAAAAAAATGTAGAAAATCTTACAAAAAGGAAAAAAAAGTCAAAGGAAGATATGTTTTCGAGAACAAAAGGACTACAATAGAATCACTTTTAATCAATATAAAGATTAGAAAACCGAGATGTACAATAGAAAGAATTTAAAGAAAGGTGATAAAGGAACAGTGTTGAAATTTCTTGAACTGTAGTTCAATTAGTTCATCTCTTCTCTTTCATTCATATATGTGCGTATATATGTGTATATAAATATGTGTGTGTATATATACACACACACACATATCGACAGTGGATGAAACTCTGTGGAAGTAAGTGTCTTCCTTTCAATTTTGCTATGAATCAAACTGCCACAATTCTATTAAGGAAAGGTTATTCTTATATCCCCATATTATATGAAGGAAGCTAAAGATGAGAGAAATTGAGCAACTTATATAAGGTGGAGAAATATAAAGCAGCTCTTGACAGTTGGGAGCTGGCCTGATACAATCAATTGTGTTTTGGTGCTCATCAATTTTACAGAACATCAACACAAGATAAGGGGTCATTAAGCCAAAATCTGGCTATTTTGTAATCATCTCTGAATGCATGCACAAAATTGAATATTTTCCAAGTCACAAACACCCCCCATCCTTACTGAGTGACTGCTACTTCTTTATCAATTATAACTTTACCTCAGCCTATTTTTTTCTGAGTTTTACATATGAATTTTTAATATAAATAATCATGTAATTAAGCACACTTCATAACAGTATGTAAGCCAAAGCAAAGCCTCACTTCTTACAAATGTTTATGAAAACTAACTAAGATAACCCCAAGTTCCATAAAAGTCTTTTCTAACATGCTCCTCTTGAGAAACCCCACAATTCCCATGGTATGTGTTTTTCCTCATTGCAACAGTCAAAATACCCAACTTACTCAACTATAGGTATGTTCCTGGTCATCTTTGGCTAAAGGGCATTGGCAAGGTCAAATGTGCTTGCTTGCTTTGGAGATCATTTGAAATTAATAGATGAGTTCTATTTTCTATTTAAAGACAGATCACAGCAAGGCACGTTTGAGGTAGAGATGGAGGAACTTGCAAGAGTAACAGACTTTCTATTCTGTCAACTTTCTTGGTTTCCAGAATCTTTACTATTCTCTGGAATTTGCTTCCTTGTGCTGAAACAGACAAATTATATTTAAAACCTATGGTATACAGAAATTTCAATATCTCAAGAAAGTCCTATAACTCCATTTTAATAAGTTTGGTAATGAAATTAAAATGTATCACATAATGATTTTCTTTTGCTTCTGCTTAGGCTACACTGGCAGTTTACAGAAGTCAGATGTGTTCAGAGCAAATGTAATGTTTGTAGTTCCACAGAAAGTAGCTTTCTTTTCTTCTCTCTCATTTCTTAGCTCTGAAAATCTCCTGAATATGAATCTGTGAGTCCTTGTTTAATGACATATGCTGTGTGGTTGAGACTTCTCACCAGTTCATTGATGTATTAGATCTTTAAGATAAGGAGGAGTAATGAGTATAAGCAAGATGAGTGAAATGTGAACCTAAAAATGATCAAAGAGAAGCATGGAGACTCAAAGGTGTGATGGTTTCAGTTAATGGTCTCTCATTCTTGGAACTCTCCGAAATTCACTGTGACTAAACAATTCTGAAGCTAGAGCTAAGAAAAATGTTGAGAAACATTTGAGAAACCAATGAAAATGGATAAATCACTATTTAAAAATGTACAAATTTATTAATGTAATGGAGAGAAATATGGAAAAGGAACCAGGCATATGCACAGAAAAGGAAAAGAGGAAAGAACGATGAGATTCGCTGATATTTTCATATTAATAACCTAATTGAGCATGTCCTGGTGGTTTTAAAATATAACTTGAAATTACTTGATACTTCTCCTATAAAAAAGTGAATTCCATTTCCACTCCTTGAACTTGGTCATGCCTTTGTGACTGTCTCAATGAGTAGATTGCATTGGAAGTGATGTTGTGTGACTGTTGACGATAGCTTAGAAAAAGCCATTTAGTGTCTGCTGATTTATCTAGGAAAAGCACTCTCAGAGTTTTCAGTAGCCCCACAAGAAGCCTAACTTCTTCTGAGGCAGACACTGGGGAAAGCCTACATGAAGACATAGTGGAGACAGAGGAAGACATAGTGGAGAGAGAGGAAGAGAAGAAGCTCAGTTTCCAGAAAAAGGGAATGATGACATTCATTTAAGGCAGCATCTGACTACAAATGCTTCAGAGACTCAAAGCAAGAACATCCTGGTGAAGTTCACTTTTAGATTTGTAAGAAAAATTAGTAAACGTTTTGATCTATACCACTGTTGTAAAATGGTTTTATATACAGCTACAGATAACTGAAACAAAGCGTTTTATGCCTATCCTCAGGTAAAACGGCATCCAAAGAAGTTTCTATAGCACATTTTTCTTATCACTTCTTCTCTTTCCTTGAAAACTCTTCCTTTGAATACTAAGGGCAGAAATCCAAGTGCAAAATTAATTTCCATTAATTAACATTTTTCAAATTTACAAAATCGGCATAATAACATATATTTAACTTATCTAGCATGTTGAAAAGGCTCAAATAAGGTATTTAAATTTTTTAAATTGGTTAACAAGGAAGCACTGTATGAACACATTATTATTATAAGCAAAAATAGCACTAGGTAACATTTATGTAACACTGAATACTTTCCAGGGACTTCCTTCTTCCCTCCCCTCTCCTCCCCTCCCCTTCCCTTCCCTTCTTGTCACCCAGGCTGGAGAGCAGTGGTATGATCCCACATCAGCTTCCTGACGAGCTGAGACTAAAAGTGCATGCCACCATGCTGGGTTAATTTTTTCTTCCTTCCTTCCTTCCTTCCTTCCTTCCTTCCTTCCTTCCTTCCTTCCTTCCTTCCTTTTCTTCCTTCCTTCCTTCCTTCCTTCCTTCCTTCCTTCCTTCCTTCCTTCCTTCCTTCCTTCCTTCCTTCCTTCCTTTCTTTCTTTCTTTCTTTCTTTCTTTTCTTTCTTTTCTTTTCTTTCTTTTTGTAGACACAGGATTTCATCATGTTGCGCAGGCTGGTTCAAACTCTGGTGCTCAAGTGATCTGCCTGCCTAGGCTTGCCAACTTGCTGGAATTACAAGTGTGAGTCACCATTCCTGGCCCTTTCCAGGGACTCTTATCAGTGCACTGCCCATTGTGATAGCCGCTAAGATGACATCAAATTATTCCCACTCCTATTACTCCTACCCTGATATAATCCCCTCCCCTTTAGTGAGGGCTGAACTTATGTCTTGACTTTTAAAATATAGCAAATGGCAAAAATGTTGCGGTATCACTTCCATGATTAGGTTACAAATGACTGTGACTTCAGCCTAGCTAACAAATTCTCTTTCTGACTTTGTTGAAGCAATTTGCCTTGTGGGAGAGTCGTGCAGGCAATAAACTGATGTCAGCCTTCAAGTAACAGCTAGCAAATTACTGAAGCCTTTCAGTCCAACCACCCAGGAGGAACCGAACCCTTCAATAATCATACAAATGAATTGGAAGCAGTTCCTTACCTGGTTAAAATTTTATTGCAGCCTTGTAAAAGATCTTGAAGCTGAAGACCCAGTTAAACCATGCTTGCATTTCTAACCCACAAGAATGTGATTGTATTGTTTTAAGCCATTAAATTTTGGGGTAATTTTTTTATGCAGGAGTGAATCTGCCTGCATGGAGGAAGCTGAGACAGAGAGATTATTACTAACCTATTCTGTCACAATTAATAATCATCATATTTTCACACTGGAGGGAGGTTATCTCATTGATCTGAATTACTCATTTTTTGCCCTATCATTTGGAGAGATTGAAGAAGTAGTTCCATGATAATGCAACTTATCAAAGACATCTGGTGTTTTCCCCCATTTTTTTTTGTTATTTCTATTCTCTAGTTGCCTGAGTTAGGAAAATGAATGAATAATAAAAATCTAAAAGTGGAAATTTAACATGGAGTTACAATCAAAGAGAACTAAAGTTTATTATGCCCTTACTCTATGCCAGGCACTGGGATTAAATGTTTTGCATGTTCTTTCTGAAACAATGACTTTATTATCTGAATTTCCTCAGGTTATTCATTTCATGGAATATATCTGGATTGCATAATTCTTTTTTGTATCATTCCAGCAAAGGTCTGCAATATAAGCACTTTACCATAAAGTTAAATTAAAATGTTTAATAAATAATAGAATTCATATACCATGGTCCAAATTTTAATTTTGTAGTTTGTTACAGTAAGACTTACTATTACCTTTGTCTACAAAACTTACTCACATGAATGGTACCATGTGCAATCTAATCCTTCTTTCAAACCTTTCAGTGTGCTACTCCTGGGTTCAACATTCCAGATCTCCCTGAGCTCCACTGCAGAAAGCTGAACACGTACCTTTGTACCTCCACAGTGAATGACTCTTCTCTCAGGTAAATAACAGCTTCAGTTTTGTGAAGTCCAACTCTTGTTTAAAACATGCATCAAAAAAAGAGCTGACACAGAAAATCCTCCGTGATTCGTTCCAGCATTATTTCTCTCTCTCTGTCTTTCTGGAAATCCACATGTGTGGTCATGACTACCTGATTTCCTCTCTCCGATTAGCTTTGCATTGTGGAATACAGGCCAGTCCCACCAGACAACTGGGTCTAAGTGAATTTTGTGATAGTTACTTACAACTTCTCCATTTTTAGCTCAGTATGCTTGCAGGAATCATTTCTGGTGAGTGCTATTAGCGTCATATGGTTAAAATCTTTGGATGGTTGACATTTATAAGAAAAATAACTGCAGTACTCTTTTCTGATTATGAAACTGACATTATGGTGTGGATGTGAATAAATGAGCATCTTCGTTTGGCTAGAATAAAAAACTGACAAATCACTGCCCACCAGGAATAGATTTTCAGCAACTATCCTTAGACAGATGAAAAAGCACAGATATTATTTCTCAAGGACAAAAAAAAAAAAAAAAAAAATCAAGCAAGAAATTTGAACAAATGTTTGAAGATGTATTTGTTCTTGATAAAAAATTGATGACTAGAAGAAATCTCCAACTGGGCATTCTCTTCCTCATGTTGAAAGGGAAATAATTTAATGTGCTGAGTAGGATCTAGGTAAGGTAGTTCTGAATTTGCTTCTACCTCAACAACATATTATCTGTGTGACTTAATAGCACATTTAAGCTCTCCAAAGCTCAATTTACTTTTCTGAAATTTGGGTGAAAATGTGTATGTAAGGATAATCTGACTTCAGAATTATTGTGAAGGTAAAATAGGACAATAGTAAAACATTTAGCAAATTCCGGTTTACAGTGTGGTTAATAAATAGTATAATTTTTCCTAATCTCTCAGAATGAGTCTTCTCAGTAAAGTTTTACCTGTTGTGCAGTGGAGACACCAGCAAATTATTCAATTAATGATAGTTAATTGGCATGATTCTGGAAATAAATTGTCAAATAACAAGTGGGTGATGACAGCAATCTGTGATAGTACACCAAATTAAGTAAATTAAACAATAATGAGTTGAGTGATAAACTCATGTCTTCTCTCTTCTGAAAAGGGAGAGTTCCCTGATCCCCCTCTCAGACATGTGGCAGGAGTGTGGCTCATCTGTTTGGCCGCGGGCACCACTCAAACCCCTTATGGGAGGGGGAGCACACAGATGAACAGGTAAAGGAGCCCAAATGGGTGTGCGCTGCAGTGTGCCCTTTTAGCCCTGCCATCCACAGATGGCTTGAGTGTTAACCAGTTCAGTGGACCCTCTGCCTTTCTGCAAGGGCCCCCGAGGGCCAGTGTGACAGCTTTCTGTATCCCGTGCTCTTGTCCAGCGTCCTGGAAAAATTGGGCCATACACAGACTCAAAGGATGAATGCGGGAGTTTTCCTGAGTGGTGGAGGTGGCTCTCAGTGGGTTGGATGGGGACCTGGAAGAAGGGATGGAGTGGGAAGATGATCTTCACCTGGAGTTTGGCCAATCAGCGGCCGAACTCTTCTCCAACCGCCCCTGGCCAAACTCCTCTCAGTGTTCAGACATTCCTTCTTTTTCTCTCTTTCTCTGCTGCCGCATCCGTCTGCGTGTCCGTCTGCATGTCTCCTGGTCTCCTCGCCTGCTTTGTCTGCTTCTGGAGCCTGGAGTTTGGGGGTTATATGGGTACAGGATAGGGCGCGTGGAGAGCCAAAAAGCAAGCTTTTGGGCGTGAAAACAGGAATGCTTGTCCTCATTTAGACCCGCGGGCATCCAGGCTTGAGGATAGGGCCTTTGCAGGGAACCACCCCCTTCTCCCCAGTATTTCCCTGTCTCCTGTCCATATTACTTCCACCTAGATTCCTGGCCCTAAACATTCTTAAACACATAGCTGTCCCATAAAGGTCTAACAATAATAAATGCATCATGTTGGCTGCATCATATACTGGGGCTGCAACCTCTGAAATTCCGAGAAAAGATAATATTGAACTTAGAATTCTGGATTCAGCCCCTAAAATCAATCAAATGTGATACAGTATAGATATTTCAAAGACACAAGAATTCAGAATATGGACCTTTCTTACCTTTCCTGGTCAGTTACTTGAGAAGGTGATAGAAAGCTCCTGAGCCTAAAGGAAATTAAGCGAGTCTAGATTTGACACTGTCTTTTAGAAATTGAAACATCTGGAAGCTGAGACAGGAAAATTGCTTGAACAGGGAGGCAGAGGTTGCAGTGAGTCGAGATGGCGCCACTGCACTCCAGATGGGGCAACAGAGCGAGACTGTCTCGGGAAAAAAAAAAAAAAAAAAAAATTGAGTCCCATCTGAGAAAATAAACTGAATATTTAAGTAAATTTCAAATCCTTTTTTTTTTTTTTTTTTTTGCGACATGATATTTAAGGGTTTCTACTATTGACTTTGATGTGAAAGGGCTGTTTTTGTGATCCCAAAGTCATTGCTACTTTTACTTTGAACAAGCTGGGGTACTTCAGAGCCAACTGTGTTTTCTCCATGCAGCCTGCTCCTTGCTGCTGGTTCCCAGTCCCTGAATGAGTAGCTGGGACTGCAGGTGGGAGACAGCATACCCAGCTAGTTTTTGTACTTTTAGTAGAAATGGGGTTTCACCATGTTGGCCAGGCTGGTCACAAACTCCCGACCTCAAGTGAAGTGAGGCCTGCCTCGGCCCCTGAAGTGGTGGGATTACAGGCGTGAGCCACCGTGCCCCACTGGGACTCAATTTTTAACACATATTTTTAACACTGGCTTTTGTGCTAGAAAATTAAATTGATTAATTCTGTAAAAAAAAACCCAATTGTGTGTAGTTTAACAAGTAAAACTAAGTTGGTTATAATGTGACAAAAATACGAGCAATAATAATAGCAAAATTATCCAATAGGAACCATGCAAAGAATTTTATATTATAATTCATGTCCCCTTCCCTGCAATGTTATTAACTTCTATCTCCATTTTCCACATCAAGGAAATTAAGTTTGGAGACACTGAGTGACTTACTTAAGTCACAGATCTGGTAGGTGGAGAGGGTTTCTCTCATTCCAAGACCACAATCTACAGAATAAACTTGCACATTCTACAAAATATGTATTACCATTGGAAGTAGGTAGGCCAAGTGTTACTAGCATCAAATTATGGCAGGAATAAAAAGAAAGGGTGGTGGGCTGGTCTTGCTTCTGCAGTTTAATGGGAATCCCTGCACTGAGATGTCTGGCTAAGTGGTCATTGTAACAAATGGCAGAGATCATGAAAACATCAGGGAGCAGGTGGTGGCTGTTCCAGTTTCTGATCTCAGGAAGAGGGAAGAGTTGCAGATGTCTTTACTGTGAATGAGGGAGAGAAACACTAAAGTGCAGAAATGCTCAGAACCAAAGAGCTGGATCACTCACACTTCTAAAAAAGACATTAGTATCTTCTCTTTGCTCATCTACTGTGCCTGGCACAGCCTTATTTTCCAGCTTTCTGAATGTGAGTTCCATCCATATCCTTTGCATAACTGTGGTACTGGGCTGTGGAAAGCTTGGGATGCGTGTCCATGGGGAAATGGGCTGTTCTGGTTATTATAAAACGACCAAGGGAGGGTGCCAACTCCCATAGTAGTTAAAATAGTTAGTGTTTATCACATTAGGTAAGTAACCCAGGGCACTCACTCCTGTTTGGGGAATGCAAACCATCCATATGGCAGGGGCACAATTATAAAGATTGATCCTGTTACAGGAATCGTTTCAAATCTGACCAACCTCATGGCATACATTGGGGAAGCAATTGTGAAACCCCTTGATTCTCTGAATCTGGACATACTGTACTGTGCCAATGGTTTGTGTGTGACAGAAAATGTAGCTGTTTCTACTGGGAAAGACTGGGGAAATTTCTTCCTGTGGAGTTCTTTACAAAGCAAAAGTGCATGAAACTGTCAGTAATATTGTAGTCTATAAAGGCAAATTACTCTTAGAGGCTAATATTGCACAATGACTACTTTTTTTTTTTTTTTTTTTTGCCTATTTGGAAAAGATCTTTATCTCTTGGAGTATTAAGAAGTCAACATATAATTGCCACCCTATACACTGTGTTCTGGAGTGCCTGATTTATTGAAATCAGTGTGGAACCTATTTTAAATAAAAATCTATTTCAAAACCAAAGAAAAAAAAAAGAAATTGAAACATCTGAATCATGTGAGAAAAGTATTGACAGCATTCCTATTACTTACCCCTTCTCTGCTGTAGGAGGTGGAATAGTATGACCAAGACATTTCCTTATAAACCTGCTAATGAACCTGACCAGGCACACTTGTACAATGTACATGGGATTGGCTAGTGAAAGACATTTGCAAGTGGCTTTCTTGTGAAGTCTTCTAACAGGATATACCTGGTTTGATTAGACTTTTTATTGTAAATATACCTGTGATGATAAATTTATGGGTCATAATTAAATTATCTATGGGGCATAAAAGAGAAGAGTAATAAAAAAAAGAAAGGACTTCTTTTGTGAGCACTGTTTTTGCCTACATTTATATTGCTTAAGATTTATGTGTTACTATGAAATCAAATCAAATCTTAATACAGAAAAGGAGAATTTTCTGAAACATGCATATGATAGTTTAAAATGTATATGAAAAGTAAATGCTTTGACTATGCCTGGTACTCACTGATATCACTTTTATAAATACAAAAAGTTTGGCATCAAGCAAGACTTATAATTTAGGTGAGTCCTTTCAGTCAGATCAACTTTTCACATTGACACAGCATTGAATACAAACAATACAAGTAAAAAGGCCATTTAAAACTCAAGCAAAAGCAATGGATGTATAAGAAAAGTATTATAATAACAATATAATCATCCTTCAGTTTTCATGGGGAATTGGTTCCAGGATGTCCCACAGATAACCAAATTCTTGGATGCTCAAGTCCCTTATAGAAAATGGTATAGTATTTACATATAAGCTACATATATCCTCCAATATAATTTAAATCAGTTCTTAATTACTTATAATTTATAATACAATGTAAATGCTATATAAATATTTGCTATACTGTATTGTTTTGGTAGTAATTACAAGAAAAGCATCTGTACATGTTCAGTATAAATGCAACCTCCATTTTTTTCCAAGAAACTTTAATCCGATTGGTTAAATCTATGGCTGCAGAATCTATGGGTACAGAAGGCCAACTATGTATTAATTAACTGCATGATAATCATATATGCATAGTCATTAACAAAGCAAACACTTCATTGATTCTCAATATTTAGAATCAACATATAGACAAAGCACAGAATATATGATTATATTATGAAATAGAATATAAATGCTATTAACCTTGGCATTAAAATACAGATAAAGGGAGTTCAGAGGTTGAGGGAAAATGGAGTTGAAAAAAATTGTTGACAGTTAGCTTGTGTTACAGAGTGAGCAGCATAGACACAGCTTGGCTGTTTGTAAAAACAAGAGCTAATTGAATCACGAAATGGTAAGTTTCCAAAATTTACGTATTAAGGAAACAGAAAATAGTGAATTCATTATTTGAGGAAGGAAAGAATATTCCATAGTAGTTAAAATAGTTAGTGTTTATCACATTAGGTGGTAAATACAGATAGCAAAAATTGATAAATCAAAAAAATAGAAACATAAACAGACATGTGTCACACAATGACTTTTTCAATGACAGATCACATGTCCAATTGTGATCCCATAAGATTGTAATACCTTATTTTGACTGTACCTTTTCTATGGTTGGATTTGTTTAGATAGACAAACACTTACCATTGTGTTACAATTGCCTATACTATTCAGTACAGTAACTTGCTGTTCAGGTTTATAGCATAGGAGCAATAAGCTATAGCATGTGACCTAAGTGTACAGTAGGCTCTACTATCTAGGTTTGTGTAAGTACATTCTATGATGTCCAGGGAACCACAAAATTGCCTAATGATACACTTCTCAGAATGAACCCCTGTCATTAAGTGACACATGACTATATAGACTGATGAAGATAATCAGCAAAAGACATAGTTCCTCTTTATAAGCCTGTGTATACTATATAATTAAATGTGCATATATATTACCTTAGCTATACACTCATACATATGTACAGCCAAAGTAATGTATGTTCATCTTAATACATTTTATATACATTTATATATGTGTGTATATGTATGTATATAGATATATATATATATAGAGAGAGAGAGAGAGAGAGAAGAGAGGGAGCTTGAAAATGGATGGAAAGTAAGATTCTTAAGACTAAAATTTTATCTGCCTCTGCTCAGGACACTAAAATATAATAATTTAGACTAATACTGGTGGAAAATATTTCCAGTTATCTTAGTTGCAGAAATGCTTGTTAAATTCTCCCAATTAGCATGTATTCACTCTCAATATCCAGAAAAGAATTTATGATCATAACTGAATATGTGCATCAGAAAACAAAGAGAGTATGTGATGTACATATTAAAATCTCAGAAAAATTAATAAATTTATATTTAGATTTACAGCAAAGTCTCTCATAGATTTAATGGTGTTAAAATTACCCCAGTAATAATTTGTTATAGAAATACTTATTAAAACAGGTGTCTGGACTTGAGAACTATAGACCAATGGGCTACACAGTGCTCATATTTCTCGTGGAGATGACGAAGATGAAGGAAGCAAGCCCAACAAAGTGTTTTTCATGCTTCTGCTTGTATCATATTTTCTAACATTTCATTAGCCCAAGCAAGTCACATGAGCACACAAAAAACCAAGTAGTGGTGAAGTACATTTGACCTGCAGAGGTGGAAGAAACTATAGTGACGTGGTGCATGTTTTGGATAAGGGGAAGGTGAATACTTCAGGCCAATGGAGCAATCTCCAATGTATCTCAAGGTTAGGACTGTTACTTGCATATAAAGGATACAAATGAGTATTTGTTGTTGAACTTTCTTGTAATATACTTTCCATTTACAGGTTTAAGAATTATCTCTAGCCCATACCCATCTCTCTCTAAATAATGTACGCTAAACAAATTGGAATGTGAAGGAACATTAAGCAGGATAAAATAGGAAAACATATTTCATTTCTAATTCACCAATAAACAGGTAGAAAAAACTTACATTTGGGACATGCAAGTCAGCATTTTGCTCATGCTGACTTGGAAGTAATAACTCAACTAATCTGTATTTATGTGAACAAAATGGATAAAATTATTTCATTTTAAATGGTGTGTTTTTGTTTCGTTTAGACAGAAAGAGAGGTACCTGAGTTAAGTCTATTTCACATACACACAAAAAGAAAAAGAAACATATGCATCTTTTAAAACTTCCAAAATAGGAGTCTTGGAATGCATATGTATGAGAGTGGTGAGTAGGTGGACAATTCAGGTGCTATGGAGAAGATAGCAAGATAGGAATGGTTCAAACTGAGAATATGTATACAATTGCTAAGTAGAGAGAGAAGTAAGTTCACCTTTGTGTATTCAGAGAAGCAAATGGAAGAAAATGCTTTAGCGGCATACAGTAATAAAAATGGAAAAACTCAGTCTTTACATTATTGATTACTGTAAGTCATATCAGAATTGAATAACATATGGAAAGAATATATACTGGGGGTAGAATTAATCCTGAAAGAAAATGGCTACTATTGTGGGAAAGCAAAAAAAAAAAAAAAAAAAAAAGCAAAAACAAACAAAAAAACCCTCAAACACTTGGTAAAATGCTTGATGACCGAGGAATGGAATAAGGATGTTCATGTTACAGCAAGCACTAGGAATGAGGCAAGACTGTTATCATCATGAGAGTGTTTGATCCAATAACCAAAACAACCAGATGCAATTAGGTTTTCTAAGTATGTTGAATATAAGTTATAAAAATTTTTTCTTTAAATCTGTAGGACTATATACATTTTTCCTCTGAGACGGAGTCTCTTTCTGTAGCCCAGGCTGAAGTGCCATGGCGTGATCTTGGCTCACTGCAAGCTCCACCTCCCGGGTTCACGCCATTCGCCTCAGCTCGCCAAGTAGCTGGGACCACAGGCGCCCGCCACCACACTTGGCTAAATTTGTTTTTGTGTCTTTAGTAGAGACGGGGTTTCATCTTGTTAGCCAGGATGGTCTCCATCTCCTGACCTCGTGCTCCGCCCGCCTCGGCCTCCCAAAGTACTGGGATTAGGGGCGTGAGCCACCGTGACCAGCCATAGGACTATATACTTTCTAAAGTAAAACATTTAGTATGTCTAGATCTGGAAGCACATGCATTAAGGTTTTATTAGAAAATAGTTGGGCACATCGTGGAGAAGTGGTAATTGAGTCTAGGTTTCATCTCAGTGATCAAAGTTGTGGCTTGAAAGTGTGATTTAAATTGATTTGGGTTAAATCAAATCCACCTTAGATCCCGCTGCTTATGCTTGCAACCTTACCTAAGGATTATTGTATAACAGGAAGGAATGCCAAGCATTAGAAGAGATAACCAGGAAACAGTGCTGTAAATGAATGCCCACACTGAGAAACAACACATATTTTCCTCTGACTGTGAAAATGGATGTGTTAGTTGCATATACAATAAAATAACAGCATGAATATTTGATATAACTAAACAATGCCTTCAACCTAACCTCGGAAAACTCTTGACCCAGCACATTCTCACAAATTACAGCATGATTTTCAAAAATCAGAGACTGCACATTGTCTACTGCACATTTTTTTTTACAGTACGTCACCAAATTTGTTTTAAGCAACTACTTTGAAATATTACCTATGAATACCCAGATGAATAAGTGAGGGCCCTGTCCTCAAGAAGAGACACATGTGCTGATAATTACTGTTACAATAATAGGAACGGGTCCTGTGTGTTAAGGAACACAAATAAGCAGCTCTTAAACTGACCTTAGATAGCTATGGGAAGCTTTCTAGAGGAGCTGATAATTGAATTGAGTGAGTTGAGCCAAAGAATCAGGGAAGTGTGCTCTTGGCAGAGAGAAGAAGATAGGCAAAGTCACAAAAATAAGAAATAGCTTAATGTGTAGAAGAAACTGCTTATGATTAGGAGTGTAGTGTAGGAGGCTGACCCTGGCAGGGGATGAGGTTGTGGAGGTCACATAACAGCATCATAGGTCAGGCCAAGGCGTTTTCTTTGGCAAATGAACTAAAAAAAGTTTTAATTGTGTATCTTTATCACTAAAAATATTTCAAGAATGTACTTTCAATATAATTTATGAGTAATATCCAAGTATTATTGCACCAATGTATTGGAAACAGTATAAAAACATTAATACAAACAAAACATGTTTTAAAGGATAAGATAAATCATAAGTGGAAATTCTAATATTTTCCTCCTATACATCAGTAATTTACCAAGTGTTTTTCTGGGTTGGAGGGGGATACACCCCCCTTGGAAACCACTATTTGAAACACTGAGAGAAAGGGAATTGACTTTGTTACTCTAACAGCAGAATGGAGGTTAGAGTTAAGACAGCCAAGATTAGAAAGGAGAAAGAATAGTTAGGAGAAGGTCAGTAAGACTGATACTGGTAAGATGGAGTGCATATAAATTCTGAGGAAGAATTAGTTGGGTATAGTGGTGGGCACCTGTAATCCCAACTACTCAGGAGGCTGAGGCGGGATAATCACTTGAACCTGGGAGGTGGACGTTGCAGTGAGCAGAGATCGCGCAACTGCACTCCAGCCAGGGCGACAAAGTGAGACTCTGTCTCAAAAAAACAAAAAACAACTTCTACAAAAAATTCTGAGGAAGAAGAAACAGTTGGACATATTAACTATTGTCTTTGGATGGCAGTTCCTATGTTCATAACTTAGTGTTAATTAAATGATTAAAATAGTTAAAGATTTCATAAAGAGGGCCCAGTTTAGCAGGCCAGTGTCCCATTTTTCCAGATACTTATTCTCCATTCAAATAATCTTGCAAAAATGCTAGCAACAGAATAATTTCAATATGCTGTGTTTATCTACCAAAACATATGTCCATTTAAGGGCCTATATTTAGTTATTTAACACAAGAAGAAAGTGGCTACTTAAGACAGGGTGACACAATGGCAAAATAATAAAAATCCAGCTGATTTAGCCTCATGTAGTCTCTCAAAGTCACAAGATCACTTATGTACATCTGTCAAGATGTAGGGGTTGACCATGGCAGTTAAAAGAGATAGTTTGGGGACATAGAAACTTTTTAAAGAATTGGTATTTGTTGTTGTTTGTGTGTTTGTTTGTTTGTTTGGAATGGTTATTAAGTTCCAGTGCTGGTAGTCAGAAAAAAATACAAAAGGGGCAGACTTTCTATCCCTATAATAATCTTTGAAAATTTTGAAATTGTCCTTGGAATTTGAAAAAGCCTAAACATCCAAGCATGAAAGCACTTTTGGATCTAATAATCTTTTATAAGAAATTTTCTTTAGGGAAGAGCAAAGCTTTCTACAAATGTGCATTTCAATCTGACAGCATCTCTGCTGCAGGAAATATATGAAGGTAGGTAAATTTCGTTGAATGAAGAAGAAGCCAAAATGAGAATAATAGCAGACTTTGGGCTGGAAAGTGTTGCAGTGATTGGTTTCAGTCTGGGACAGCTTCTTTTTGTCAAGCTTCTTCAATGATGTGAGAATTTTTGATGTTGAAAATATTTTTTCATGTTTTTATGAGAAAATAGAAATGGCCTGTTTTAAATAAAAAATAACAGAATGGAACTAGAAGGAATGATAGACACACAGTTGATCAAAATCTTAATTCTGACTTGACATTGTAGAATCACAGCAGAGGGAACTCAAGTCTCAATGAGTCCAGTCACTTGTTGGATACATAAGATGCACATATTCCCATCTGCAGATGATAAAAGTATAATTAAACAAGGTTAAATACTCTGTCCATAAAACAGTGAGTTATTGGTGAAGGAATGGGAAATTAGGCTGCCTGCATTTTACAACCATCCATGAGGTAAATATCAGGAAATATGTTTGTTACCTACAGATAAATTATGTTGTATATACTATTTTTAAATAGCTGTTTTAATTTGATAAACCATTTAGCTGAAACATGAGTGTACATATGTCTGTGTATTTCTATGGACATCTACATATCTGTCTACATCTTTAAAGGACCTATTTTGGTCAATAGAACAAGTGGACTTAAAATTTATCTGTATTTTATATTACGATGAATTCGCAAAACATCAAATATTCTGTGATATATTTTAAATGTATTTGTCTTTTTTGTTCATCATTCAAATAAGAAAAATCCATATGAATATAGATATAGGTTATTTCTGATGTTTTTCTCAGAGTAGGCTACATTTTATTAGCAATTACTTTTGCACCAACCTAATAAATCCAAAGTACAAAAACTGAGTGAAAAGATGAAGAATTGAAGTAAACATTTTGCTCTTTTTTTGGGATAGAATCATCATCTTGAGAGACTAGTGCTTTTATCCTCTTTACAAACACTTTTAGGTAATGTCTTGTCATAGTTCAGATCTCCAGAGCTTAAGAGAAAGAGTTGACATTGGAAAACCTAAATGGGCCTCATTAAAGATCTGGGACAAAGTGAATTGTTGAAGACAATAATTTTTTATAGCTATTTCTGAGACTAACCAATTTTTGGTTAGAAAAAATCCTGGGCCGGGCGCGGTGGCTCAAGCCTGTAATCCCAGCACTTTGGGAGGGCGAGACGGGTGGATCACGAGGTCAGGAGATGGAGACCAGCCTGGCTAACACGGTGAAACCCTGTCTCTACTAAAAAAAAAAAAATACAAAAAACTAGCTGGGCGAGGTGGCGGGCGCCTGTAGTCCCAGCTACTCGGGAGGCTGAGGCAGGAGAATGGCGTAAACCTGGGAGGCGGAGCTTGCAGTGAGCTGAGATCCGGCCACTGCACTCCAGCCCAGGCGACAGAGCAAGACTCCGTCTCAAAAAAAAAAAAGAAAAAAGAAAAAATCCTGTAGTTGCTTTGCTATATTTCAGTACCTATTGATGTTCTTTGAAGCAGACTCTGTAAAAACTAAATAACAAGGATTTTTAAATGACAATTTTCCCATGCCAAGTACTACTAAGTATACTTTTAAATACTTTTTTAATGGTGGAAATTTATAATCAGTGTCATTGGAATAGAAATCTTTATGTGGGGCATTAGAGAAAAAGAGGATTTTTTAGAAAACTTCTCAACTTTTCTGTCACCCATTATTCACTGCAATGTGCTTATCTTTTGTTCTCTGCTTCAAATAAGTTTTAATTAAAGATACATACATTCCATATTTTATAAGGTATAGAGGAGGATAATGTATTCCTTTATGAGAGCAACAGATGGAAAAAAGAAAGAAAAATGATGAGAGACTAAGAAGCAAGTATATTTTAGAATCTCTCAAGAATTATAAATATATAAAGTTCTAAGACAAGTATATGAAAATGTGAGACCATTCCATCTCAGGAAGATGCTACATAATCATTATATAATCATTAAAAATTTACAACTATAGCTTTTTTTTATTTTTTATTTTTTATTTTTTTTTAGACGGAGTCTCGCTCTATCGCCCAGGCTGGAATGCAGTGGCCTGATCTCGGCTCACTGCAAGCCCCGCCTCCCGGGTTCACGCCATTCACCTGCCTCAGCCTACCAAGTAGCGGGACTACAGGCGCCTGCCAGCACGCCTGGCTAATTTTTTTGTATTTTTAGTAGAGATGGGGTTTCACCGTGTTAGCCAGGATGGTCTTGATCTCCTGACCTCGTGATCCACCCGCCTCGGCCTCCAAAAGTGCTGGGATTACCGGCGTGACAGCTTTTTATTTTTTAAATTTTTAAATTAACAATTTTATTAAGCATAATTTACATATTATAAAATCCACCCATTGGAATTATACATTTCAATGACTTTTAAATAAAGGTGTACAGTTGTGCAATCATCTCCATAATCCACTTCACAGCTCTTTAGGGTTGCTTTTCTTTCTCAGATTCATAGAGGAGTCTCTTTTAATATATATGATCAATTAATCACTGATTTTTTAAAAATCGTAATATATCTTTCAATACATGCCAGTTTAGAAACATATACATATCTGTAGCAAAGTGACATTGTAAGTAAATACAGTACAATTATTATACAGGTCATAGGAATCTAATTTATCAGAATAAAAACCTTTCTCAGAGAATCACAAAGTGTATAGACATTTTTTTTAAGTGGTAAGTAAAATAAAAACCACAGGACCTATCTAAGAGGTATCCTTTCGTCCAATCTGTTCTCTTCATCGATAATTCTATTTTCAAGCTCACAATAGAAGCCCAACTCTTTCATGAAACCTTCTCACATTTCTCCAATATAACTTTTTTTTTCTCTCTCAGCTATATATTTATAACTCTAAACTTTTACATATGAAAGTCAGTGTATCTTATCTTAGAAATGTATATAAATTACACCATTTATTCTCTTTGAGTTCTACCATGGATTTTTCAAGTATTTTTCCCACAGTGCCTAGCATTTTACTTTATGAATTAAGTAGCCAATTTATACATATTTAATTAAATATAAAGAATAAACTTTTCTTGATTGTATGCATCTAGTGCATAATAAAGACAGAGTTTATGTTATCTGAAACTGTATAAAAGTGATAGGGAATATATATGTATAATATTATATAATGTATCTAGGTTAAATAGTATGTATATATATTATTTTATATGTATATTTATATAGTTGTTGATGTTCTCAGTACAGAGTACACTAAAGCCTGAGTTACCTAGGAATGATAATACATAAACCCAGAAATTAGGAATGATAATACATAAACCCAGAAATTGCTCAATAAAGAGAGAGAAGAAGATATTATAGACAAGAGGAACAATTTAGAGTCTTTCTATAATAACAAGAGAACTTGTCATATCTGTATCTTAAAAATCTCTGCATTCATCCCCAGCTCCTGAACTGTACAGTCCAGCCATAGTTTGTATCTACTAATGGTTTGGGGATTACTTTTCACTCTTTACAAAAGTCTATTTGATCTATGATTACATGGCGCTGCCTTTGCTCTGCAGATACCTGGGTAGCTGTGGATCTCTGAAGGGTAGTGACTTTTAGTTGGGGGAAAAAAAGGCCATTGTCACCCTACAACTTCTCCAAACTCAAAGAACCAGTGCTTTGCCAATTCTTATTTAACTGTGTGGGTTTCATAGTTTGCCATCTTTTCCTTTATTAACACGTATTTTTAGTATTTAAAAAATTAACTATCTTCATCTTTTTATCTCCTTTGATCTTCACCTCTAAAAAATATTTCTAGTTCTTTGAGCCTATTCATGCATCCATTGGAAGATCAAAAGGAATGTGAAAAAGCCAGAGTCAGCCATCTGGAGGATCAATTAAGAATGATAAACTTTTACACAAATGGTCCTTAATCCAGGGATGTATTCTGCTTCAAAATGACTCTAACATCTGGTCTCTTTGGCAAAAGTAAAGCTAAGAATGAGAGTTATCACCCTGGGTAATTTTGGGAATAACTGTCTTTTTTGGCTACATTTGGCTAGGGCACCTGTCAGAAGAGAGTAGGGAGAAGTATACTACAGGAAGAATAGCAGTATTTTTGAGAAGCTCAGTGCACAACTTTACAATTGATGCCTCTTTGGGTTTTGGAAATGACTTTAAGGAGCCTTTTCCGAAACTTGCAACCTCAACGGCAGTTAAAGGTGGTTCAAATAAACTCCTTCAGTTGAAAGAAGAGAGAAAGAATAAGATCAAGAAGGGAAGGGATGTGTCCTTAATCTGTATGTACTGCGATAACAAAATACTTGAGACTGAGTTATTTGTAAAGAATAGAAACATATTTTCTCATAGTTCTGGAGTCCATGAAGTCTAAAATCAAGGTGCCAGCAGGTTCATTTGTCTTGTGAGGGCTACTTATTGCTTCCAAGATGATGCGTTGTTGCTGCATCCTCCAGAAAAAAATAACACTGTGTCCTCACATTGCAGGCCTCACAGTGGAAGGGCAAGCCAGAGGAATGCTGCCTGAAGTCTCCTTTATAGGACTTTTAATCCCATTCATAAGGAAGCAGCCCTTATGGTATAATCACCTCTTAAAGGAGTGACTTATTAATACTATCACATTGGTAACACCTGAATTTTGGAGGGGACACATTCGAACCATAGCAGTTGTTAAGTCAGGAGGAAATTAGGAATACTGCCTTCAGAACCCTTCTTTGCAGCCTGGGGCTCCTCAGTTTTCATACTCCCAGAAGGTGAGTAGGAGGAGGAAAGGATCCTTGTTTTAGTGAGTTCCCCCTGCCATAAAAAAATAGTCAGAGTCTGAGTGGCTTAAGCAACAGAAATGTATTTTCTCATAGTTCTGGAGGCTAAGAAGTCTAGCATCAAGGTGTGGACCAATTACTGGAAAAGGCTTTCTTCCTGAGCTTTCAGATGGCCACCTTCTCACTGTGTCCTCATCTGGTAGAGAGAGAGAAAGCACACTCTCTCATTTCTCTAAGGATATTAATACCATCATGAGGGTTCCCCTTTTGTGACTTATTTATGTCTAATTACCTCTCAAACATCTCATCACCACATATCAGCTCATTTTGGGGAACATAATTTAGTCCATAGCTATTCTGCACTAAGAAAAGGATGTGCCTTTAGTGATGCTGCCACTTTGAACAGATCACTCTATCAGTATGAAATTTTGTTGGCTGATCTGTGAATTGACAATGAAAATTCCTAATCACCTGCATGCTGCAGGATGTCCAAATAGCTTGGTTTCTTCAACGTATCTGCAGGAGATAACCAAAGTGCCTGTTAAACAATAATTAGAAACTGTAAGAAGTATAATATTTCTCTCAGAATCTTAACAAGCTACTGACTTATTTTAAGATGTATTTGAGTTTTTCCTCGTTTCTGTCATGATGGTTAATTCAACAGTAAACTGGGTATGTTGGATATCTGGAGTCTGATATCTGACCCTTAACATCTGTTACTATCTCAAGCTGCAAGGTGGTTTTCCACCTCTTCCATGATACAAGCTGCCTTTGCTTTTATTGTCTCCCCAGACATTTTATGAGGTTCCATCAATGATGGAAACAAGTTGAGTTTCTCCTAGCTGATTTTTGCCTGCAACGTTCTCTAATATATATCTAAGCCATACTGTTTCTCTAGGATTATGTCAACGTGTTTCCCATTGGAGCTGTGGAGATATGTGGATAAATCCTCAACATCTATGTGGGAAATAAGCTGGGGAGAGGCATATAAGATAGAATTTTAAGTCCTTTATTCAGGAGACAATGCCTTCTTTCTTATGCCCTGGAATAGAAGCACCACAGCACAGACTTGGGCCTAAATTTGCAAAGCCACTTGTATGTACTTGCTGTGGAACCTCAAATAACTTGTCTAAATTTTTTGAGCACATTTCCTTATCCATGAAATATAGTTATAATACTTATTTTGCAGTTACCAATATATATATATAAATAGATGAATTATGTTCTACATAATTTGTGGTCTTCAACAAATAGTATTATTTATGAAAATTATTTCATCATTATTGCCATCTTCATCATTATCATCATTATCATTGTCACTTAAGGATTCATAAGCTCAAACATCTGAGGAAGTTTTATTACACTTATTATAACATGGGCACCAAATATTGTAATTTTCGTGGAAGTTGGAGTATGTGTTTGGAATTAATTATATGGACATTTTTGCCTCAGAGAAATAATATAAACTTTCTGGGTTTATTTCTTTTTTTCTAGGCTAATAATTTCCTATGTATAAACATTTGTTTCTCAAAAATAAAAAGTTACATAAGCATGCAAACTGAAACCCCTGTTTTTGGTGGAACACATTTCACTTTTGCAAGGAGAATTGTCTTAAAAGGGAAGCCAAACTATGGTAAATCCTCATATTTTTCTAGATCACAGCCACAATATAGTGTCACATCAATTATATTAATTTACTTTGCCATTATTTGGCCAGACATAAAGATTCTGCAGAAAAACTGCATTTGGACTGGCATATTATTTGGAATTGCCTGAAAGGATGGAGAATCAAGAAATTGTTATCAAGACCAGTTTGCTATTCAACAAATGGGGAGTTATTCACCAATCCATTCTGTTTTATAATACATTGGGTGTTCACTAATGTTCATCTTATTTATTTTCTTTACCCACAGTTGGTGTTTCTAAATTCTTATTTACCAGAGTAAGCTTTATCCAGTTTCTAAGGCCAGGACTGAAGTATTTAAATCCTCCCCAATTTAATTCTAAGGATTTCAACATCATTACCTTCTACTCATCAGCTATCTTTAACTTGTGAGTACCCAAGTCCTGATAACCAAGACTTGCTTTGTTCCTGGAACTATAGTCCATGTTGTAGTTCTTATAACTGCTATTTTTTTTCCCCTTAGACTAGATATTCTGCCTTTATAAACTGTATAACATATAAATTTCTCTTAAGTATAGAGCCTCTGATGGCACTTGCCCTATGACCTGCTCACAGATTCCACAGTGCCAACTGCTTGCCTCCAACTTGAATGTGCAGAATTGTCAGATATGATTAGATTTGCTTATAGGTGGATCTCTGATCTGTGATTAAGAACTCTTGATTTTCCCCCTGCACACTGTGCTGTAATTTATCCTAAACCTTTGGCCTGGTCAGCCCTCAGTTCTGGCTATTTCTTTTTCATGTATGTGTGTGTGTGTATATATACACATATGTGTATATATACACATTATATATATATAAACACACACATTATATATATTATGTATATATAATTCTAATCATATATAAATTAGCATGTATATATGATTCTAATTTGTAATTTCTAACTCTGCCAATTCACTCTATTCTTTTGCAATTAACAAACTTTTCCTTAAAAATTCGAGGTCTAAACCATAAATGGGCTTCATTACATCTTATCCCAAATTACTTTGAATAGGAATTTGGGATATGAAACTGTGAATACGTAGGCAATCTGGTGCTGGAGTTGAGATGGAATGAAGGAGCAGAAGTTATATTGTGCCTTGAGTTATGAAACATCAAAGTAGGATTACTTTTTTCCAACTCCAGGTTCCAGAAACTTTGCTATTCTCTATATGAATCCATGGCTGCATTGAGCTGTGATCCATTGCTGAGAACACGATTCTGAGTTCTTTTATGGAAGTCTATCATGTTATTAATCACAGAGAATGTGTCTTAACACTGGAACTTCAAATTTACATTCCTATGGAATGGAATGGGTAATTAGTGGGTTACACTAATGAACAGAATGGGTAATTAGTGGGCCAAGAAGATTCATGATTTGTAAATTAAAGCATAGGGTACAGCAAACATGGTGACTTAATTATTGACACATTTTTCTTACACTTATGCTTAATCTTTTCTGTTTGAGCCTTCCTCATTCTCACTGTAATACCAGGAAATGAGTGAAAGGACCCCTCCTTTATGACACAAAGAGTTGAATTAGGCTTAGCTTTCTACTCACCACCACATTTTCCCTGGACCTCTTTCAGAGAATTATCTGACCCAATAACTGAATGGGTTTTTCCATTTATAAATCCTTTGTAACTCTAAACGTTTACTCAGTGTGCTGTCCCAGTTTTATACTCCTGATAATGCTATTCTGCCAATGACCAACACAGAACTCCTCCTATCTATGGGCTGTGTGTGTGTGTGTGTGTGTGTGTATGTGTGTGTGAGCATCATGTGGCAATTTCCGTTGTTGCAGTAGCTACCTATTGAGTTATAAGCGGGAGAAAATACAAATTAAACAATTTCTAACATCAAATGAGTTACCTCCAGGAGTTTAGCATCTTACAGACTGTGCTAGAGGCTCCTGCCACATGTCTAGCTTTTTAAAAAACTAATGAATTTATTTCTTTACACATAGCTGAAAGTAATGTTACAGTACAGAAGTTATTTACAACTGTGCAGTAATGTGTTGCAAACTAAATTATCTAGAAGGCAGCAAAAGTACATTGTGAAGGTATATAAAACTGTACAGCGTTTATAGATACACTTTGTAAATGATTATTGGCTCTGTAGTGTTTCAAGTTATGTTCTCAGAAAGATAAACAAAATGCCCAAGATTAAAGGAAAAAAGATACAAACCACGTGGATTTGACTCCATTAAAAACACTACAGGGGTCCTGGTTCTGTGTCCCTCTGCCTGGGCAGCTGGCATGGCCAACGCCCTGCTCCGCACCAGGTCCTAAGCCCAGTCGGAGGCCGTTGCAGCTCTGTGGCAACAAGACCATGGCTGGGACTGCACTCCTGCCCCTCTGACCTGGAGGTCACCGTTTGTGAGAGATAGACACCTTAATTTTATTTTCTTTAGTTGATCAGAATAGAGCAAAAATTTTTTTAAAAATCCACTCCGTTCTCCTCCTCCTGAAATGCCTCTGCAGTTGGTTGGAGAAAAGGGCCCGAAGGTCACCGTTTTCAGCAGAAGTTGCCATGTGTGCGCCCGGCACAAGGAGCTTTGCCCCCGCCGCGGCAACTGGTGGACAAGAGACGTGTTTCACCTCCCCAACGTCTGGAGCAGTCTGGAAGAGATGGAGATGTTTTGGCCTAGTGCAGTGTCTCTCGGGGTCTCTACTCACCCGGGTGGACATGGCACTCCCTCCTTGGCCCCTGGGGCTCAGCAGCAGCCATGCAGCCCTCGCCTGCGTCCTGTGGTCATCCCCCGGTGTCACACCGGCAACAAAATAAAGTCGTCGTTGACGTCGACCATAGGCACGTAGAAGGAGGGCACCTTGTTCACGCACAGGGACTAGTGCCCGACAGGGTCCAAATTCTGCGCTTTCAGCTGCCACTCCATCCTCTGCACGGCATTCAGGGCCGCAGCCTCGTGCTGCTGGCGCATGAGGAGGCAGGTCTTCATGCGGTTGTACTTGTCGTCCAAGTCCTGGAGCCAGAAGATGAACTGGTGGGCGTTAAGCCAGTCGCGCACTGACTTGTTCTCATCACCCTGGCTCTCTAGGGGCATGTTTTAAACCTCAGAGTCCAGCAGCATCGTGTCGGTGCTGAATAGCACTGCCTAGTTGGCGACGGTCCTGGCTGCCGGGCAATGAACCTGCAGAATCTCCTGCTCACAGGACACATCAGCTTCTCCTGATTGATGCTGTGCTGCAGACGCAGCTTTCCCCTGACCGCCTCCTGCTGCCTGAACAGCTCCTTCAGGGACTCCGCCAGCGAGGGAGGGGGTGCGATCACCGGGATGTGGAGCTTGCTGAGCGACTTGCTGTCCAGGAGATAGGATCCCGCGTAGGTGACGTCTTCGGCGTGCCACTGGGGTGCCTGTGGCGAGCTGCGGCACAGAATCTTGAGCTTCTCCTGGATCTTCTTCCTGGTCTGCAGGAATTCAAAGTAGGGGTTGGCCCTGTTGCTGTGGTAGGGCTCGATGGCGTCCAGCTTGATGGCGTCCACGATGGTGACTAGCGTCTGCTGGATCACCTCCGGCGTCTGCTGCGTGGACGTGTTCAGTTGCTGGGTGGAGCGCTGGAAGCAGCGTTTGCCGGATGCTGGGCCTGGGCGTAGTCTCAGTCGGAGCCGCGGGCCTGGGACACACTCATTGGAGTGAGGTGTGCTCTACTTACTCTGATTCACGAGCATCTGCAAGTTCCTGGTCATGTGCTGAGGGTTCTCCCCCACTCTGGGTACTTTCGGGGCTTAGGCCGTGAGTTTTGGTTCTGTGGCTTCTCGGTGGATGCTGCACGGAGGGCCTTCGGCTGGGGCGGCAGGACTGGAGGCCTCAGTGTTGTCCTGGGGGCCAGCACTGTCCACAGCCTGGGCTTGTGCCACAGTGTCCATGGAGGGTGGGGGGCGTTAGGGGCACAAAGGGATGCGGCGGGGAGTCGGGGGCTTCAGCCTTGACCCCCTGGTCTCCGCTCCCCAGTGGACACTGTTCAGGGGGAACGGGCGTGGGCTCCATGCTGGAGTCCAGATCCCCAGAGGCCCTCTCTTCTGGCACTGCCTCTGCCTCCGTAGCTTCTAGAGCCGCATCCAGCTTGGGCTCCTCTGTGGGGAGCTGGGTGGAGGCCTGGTCGGGAGGCAGTGCTGGCTGCTCCTCAGCCACTAAGGCGGAAAGATCCCTACCGTTTACGACCACGGGGCCCCTGGAGAGATCTTTTCTGAAGGAACAAGACTTTCTTATACGGGTTCTGTTTCAACATCTGGGACATCTTTAGTCTGCAAGGGAAGCTCCGGCAGTGAGAAGGACCACAGGTCCAGGTCGTCTTCGGGGCTGGCAAAGGCGTCTGCCCAGGGCACCAGATCCACCTGGCCGAGGGTAGACAGGCTGTGGCTGTTGTCCAGGAAGCTATTTTCCAGGGGTTCCAGAGCCTCCACCTGAGCCACAGCCTCAGGGGCCATGTCCAGCGGAGCTTCCGGAAGTCACTTGCAGTTGCTGAAGAAGGACTCCAGCCCGGAGGGAGGGGCTTAAGGAGCCGCCTCTGAGGTAGAGATGGAGGCGGGGATGGCTTCTGCCCAGTCTTTGACGTCCTCCAGTCCTGGCTCAGCGATGGGCAGAGTGTTCCAGGAGAGAGGCGGAAGTGGGGTGGGTATGGCACCTCTGAGGTGCTGAAAGGCCCTGGGGCTGCAGAGTGGAGGGAGTCTGCAGAGCAGAAATATTTCGGGGACTCAGGGAATCTTTGTGGAGACTTCAGCAGGAGGTCTGAGCCCACAGGCCAGCTGACAGGGTTTTCAGAGGCGCTCCCGATCAGACTAGAAGCAAGGGTCTGCTCGGCGGGGTGGGTCCACTCGACAGGCTCCTCTGTAATGATGGTGCTGACCCTCGTCCAGCGGCTCCAGGTAACTGGGCTCTGGGGGGATGATGGGGGCCGTAGCCTGCTGGTCCTCGGTGGCGTTCAGGTACGGAGGAATGGCCCCTTCGAGGGAAGGAACCAACAGCTTATCTCTGGGGGAAGGGCAAGGTTTTGCTTGTAAACTTGAGAAGACGCCCTCTGTAGATGGGGTGACAGTGACAATGGCAGAGCATCGACTTTGGGCGATGGGAGATCATAGTCTGTGGAATATTACCCTGAGGCCCTCTGTAGATGGGGTGACAGTGACAATGGCAGAGCACCGACTTTGGGTGATGGGAGGTCATAGTCTGTGGAATATTACCCTGAGGACAAGCAAGCAAATTTCTCCGTGGGAACCAGGGGCAGGGGCGCCCTGTCTTCCATCTGGTGCGGCAGGGGAGCGTCGTAGCTGGAGGCGGCAGGAACACTCTGCTGCCTGAAGAGCTTGTCTTCCACTCTGAATTCATCCTAGGGAGTCCTCCTAATGTCGACAGAAACCGACCGGTAAATGTTTGTGGAGAGAGTCTTGGCAGGAGCCTGGCTGGCATCTTCCGAAAGCCCACTTGATGTCACGGAGAACTTGTCAAAAAAGGAGGGGGACAGGCGCTGGAAGGGGCAGTGGACACAGACGTGGAGTTCTGGAGTCGGCGCAGTCGAACACAAGGTCCGTGTAGTCATCGGCGCTGCAGGAGGGGGTCCTGGGCGTGTGCATCACCTCCTTGTAGCTGGGGCAGGACAGCACCGATGTAGGGGTGGGCACGCCAGTAGGTCGGCTCTAGTCAGGCCTGGAAGACGCAGGCAGGACCTCTTTCATGTGAGGCCCTGCGAGCCAGTCTTTGGAGTCTGCACCTGATCCCGGGTGTAGCTCATTTTTGGCAGCAGTCGACTCCTTGAGATTTTTGTCTTTAAACGGAGGGTCCAGCCCAGGCGGTTTCTTGGCAGAAATGTCCAGACCCTTCTTCCACCTGTTGTCTGCCGGCTTCGCCCTCTCCTTGAGGTTGGGATCTCCGGACCGGTGCCTCAGCTTCTCCATCTGCTTCATCCTCTCCTTGTGCCCCTTGTGGCACTCCTCGATCTCCAGGTCCTTCTGGGAGAACATCCTCTCCAAGCTGGTCATCATCAGGTCGACCTCCCCCAGGAGTTTCTCCCTGGGCCTGGCATCTTTCTTGCCTGGGTCTTTGAACTGCGATACTTTATCATGCCCTGTTGCTCATCTTCATAGAGTCGCCCTTTTCTTTCTCTGCACTGTCCTTGAATTTCTCCTTCAGTTTGGCCTCCCTGAGACTTGGGTCCTCCTCCCTGGACTTGTCTTTGAGCAGGCGGGGAGGGCTGTCCTTGTCCCTGGCAGTGGGCTTCTCCTGGGTCCCTGTGATGCCTCAGAAACCAGTCTGCATGCCTGTTCCGGTGCCTCTTCTTCTCCTCTGTCAGTTTCTCCCTACGTTTCTGTCTTACTCTTCTCTTTTAGGATGTTGATGGTACTAGATCCATAAGGCTTTAGTTCCTTTTCTATTTTCTTGGAAGGTTCTCTCTCCTAATCACTTTTATCTTTCTTTCTGGTAGAAAATAATTCAATGGTTTTATCTAGCCCATCTTCTATGTCAGCTTTCATGTAAGAAACTCCATAAGCAACCACCTCAGAAAGTCCTTTTCATACTGGCCAGAGTCCTTCCAAGCCCTCCTTGTAATCTCTGCCCTTCGCTTTCTTCTCAGCCTTTTCTTTCTTGGCTTTCTCTCTCAGTAGTGGCTCTTCTTATATGAGGATGAGGATGAGTAGTGTCTGTGCCTCTCCTTCTCTTTCAGCTTCTCCAGGAGGCAGGTGCTCTCCCTGGCCTCCTCCTATGCAGGTGGCTGCTTGAGACAGACCTCCAGGAAGGCAGTCAGCCCTGGCTCCTGCTCTCAGTCCATGAAGCTGTCAGAGGAGACCTCACTGATTTTATCATTGGAGTGTTCTCTGTACTCATGGAGAGCTTCTTCTTCTAACTTTTCAATCAGGCTTTTTTCTGTGTCCGCACTTCTCAAGGACATCCTCTCCTTGGAATGTTCTTTATCCAACTTCTCTTTGTGTTTGCCTTTAGCCTTGTCTTCAACAGAGTGTTTCTTTTCAGCCTTCTCAGGGAGCTTCTGTTTATTTTTCTTATCTTGCGTGAAATCCACTGAAGCTCTTTCCTTGCTGTCCTTATACTTTTCTGGTACTTTGTCCTTCTCCTTGTGCTTTTCAAGGACTTTCTCTTTTTTGTCTCTCACCCCGTCGGCAGCCCCTCTGTCCTTTCTCTTGGCTTTGGGGTTCTTGTCCTTTTGCCTCTCAGGGTGCTGCTCCTCAGAAGAGGACTTCCTGTGTCTGTCAGAGGCCTGGGCCTCCTGCCCTTCCTCCTTCTCCTGGAGGCCATCCACCCTCTGCAAGTGGCTGACCTCTCTGATCTTGAACCCACTCCCTGTGTAGTCGTCTTTGTCATCCACACTCTCTTCTGTGAATATGTCTGCGATGTACCAGCTTTTCTCCTTGCCTTTCTTGTCATTTTTGTTTTGTTTTGTTTTTTCAGAGAAGTCTTCTGAGGTAATCCCAGGGAAAGTCTTCTCCTTTTTCTCTTTCCCTTGGTCAAGAAACGCTTTCCTTTCTTTGTCTTTGCCATGTGTGTCTTTATGTGTTTTCCTTGGTATCTTGGTATTTTTTTCTCTTTAAAACATTTATCAAATTCTTTGTCCTTCTGACATTTTTTGAGGAGAGATTTCTTACTTTTATCCTTGTTACTGGACTTTTGTTTGTATTTTTCTGGTTTTGTTTTCTCCTTCCTTTCCTTATCAAGGCTGTCCTTCTTCTCTCATGCTGGGTGGTATGGTTCCCACGGCTCCAGGCCCTTCCCAAAGTCGCAGTCAGACTTTTCCTTGAAGACCATCTGGCAACCACACTCCTTCAGCTCTTCCCGGTGTGCGGTGTGCCTCCTCTGACTTGGCCCTGCTGTCCCTGCGCTCCTTGGAGCTCTGGAGGGTGTCCTTTCTGTCCTGCCTGGCCTCTGCAGACTTTCTTTCTTCTTCTTGTGGTTTTCCGAAAGGTAACCGGGGACACTTGACGCTTTTCAGTCTGGCCTTTTCTCAAAGAGTTTTTATCCAAATAGTCCCTGTCCTTTCGGAAGACGGGCTCTCTGTAGTCTTGTTTCTTCCGGGCCCTGCTGTCCTGCTTACTCTCCTGGCTGTCCTCTTTCACTGTTTCCAAGATCAACTTGGCCACAGAGTCATTCTTCAATCCCTGTAGTCTGTCACTGCAGAGTCCTAGCTGTCCCCCACTTTGAAATCAAAGGATGAATTGGACAAGTCAAAAAACCACCGATTTTGCTGATCGCCAGAAAGGCTAAATTTGGTGTCTTCATTCTCCAGAAACTGATTTTTATTAAAATATTCATCAAAAGCAGAATCTTCCCTATAAACTTTTTCTTGAGTTTTTCTTTATCTTCTTTAAAAGTCTCCTTCTCTTTTGAAATGTTGTCCTTTTTTTTTTTTTTTTTTTTTTTTTTCCAGACAGAGTCTCACTCTGTGCCCAGGCTGGAGTGCAGTGGCACAATCTCGGTTCACTGCAAGCTCCCGCCTACAGGTTTCACGCCATTCTCCTGCCTCAGCCTCCCAAGTAGCTGGGACTACAGGCGCCCGCTACCACGCCCGCCTATTTTTTTTTTTTTTTGTATTTTTAAGTAGAGACGGGGTTTCACCGTGTTAGCCAGGATGGTCTCTATCTCCTGACCTCATGATCCACCCACCTCGGCCTCCCAAAGTGCTGGGATTACAGGCGTGAGTCACCGCTCCCGGCCTGTCCTCTTTTAAATCATTCTTTTTCTCTAATTTTTAGGGCTGGTGTTTTGACTTCTTCTTTCTCTACTCTTTATACAGTCTCAGTTTTTGTTCTTTTGAAGACTTTTCATTCAGAGATTTCTCCTTTTCTGTTTTATTCCAACAGTCTTTCTCTTCTTGGAAAGATCTGCTGATGTCTTTGTTCATGTCTTTGATTCTCTTCAGTGATTTTTCATCTTTGGAGACCTTATGATCTCATCTTTACGGAGCCATTCTTTCTCTCCTGATTTCATTTTGCTAAGTTTCTCTTCTTTTTTAAAGTGGTCTTGATCATGCTTTAACACTTTTATTTTCAGTAGAAATATCATTCTCTAAAAGTATAGCCTTATCTGACTTTTGCTTGTAGTCATCTTATTCATATGTAAAACTTTTCAATTTCAGCTCTTGGCTGATAGAACACTGTCCCTTCTCCTTGTTTTTGTGTTTTTGTTTTGTTTTATGTATTTTGACAGCTTTCCCCTTCTTGTCCATCTTGAGGAGGGTGCCTCTGTGCTGGAGAGGAAGGGGCTTCTCTTCTCGGACAGGGAGCCCTGCAGCCTGCCCAGCTTCCTGTGCTCCTGCTGCTTCCTCACTGGCTTCAGCAATTCCACACTGGAGCCCTCAGAGGAGTAATCAGACTCGCTTGTCAGTCTTTCCATGTGGAGTCTGATAAAGAACTGACCTCTGACCAAGCCAGGAGAGAAACGGTTTTCCAGTTGTCTGTCTGCCAGTGCTTGGTGTGCTGGTCTGTGTGGTTGGGGTTCTGCTTCTGGGTGGCAGAGCCCCCTTGAGATGAGGTGGAGGAAGCGGACAGGGAGATGAACAGGGAGGGGTCCTTCAGCACCAGTGGGGACCCCTTGAGGCAGCTGGAGCTCCCCACGGAGTCCCTGTCACCCTCCCTACTCTTTGAGGACTCACTCTCCAACTCTGAGGAACAGAACTTGTCGATCCATTTTCCAAAGCGAACCTCTCTGCCTTTTGTTTCTTTCCTTCACTTCTTTTTCATTTGATTTTATTTGTCCTTCTGCTGCTTGGCATTAGAAGCCTCTTGTGTCTTACTACCAGGCAATATCATATGTGCCGAGAGTCTCAGCTTCTCTCCTGTCCCCATGGTGACACTCACATCCTCCTCGTCTGATGTGTCTGACGGGATATGATGGGATGCTTTCTTTTGTGCAATAGTGTTATTTTCAGTGTAACTTTTAACCTCCATTTTGGGTGTAGAGGTAAAACTATTGGATTTCGTTTCATTTCTTTTCTGTAATATTTTTTCAACAGATGCACCTTTCTCTTCTATTTCAGAGACTATTCTTTTTCTTTCTCTTCTATTTCAGAGACTATTTCTTTCTCTTCTATTCAGAGCACCTTTCTCTTCTATTTCAGTGACTCATAGATATATGGTAAAAAATAAAAAATAGTGTCTTAGATGGCTTCTTCTACTCTTTCAACAACCTTCTTTCTAATTATGGCTACTTACCACTTCTCTGCTTTCATGAATATCTAACTTGTGTTCAATAACCACAAAGTATCAATATCAGCTAATACCTATTCTACATCTTGCAAATAAATAGTGGGATTTTATATGCTACTTTAGGCCAGTGTGAAAAGAATCTTACATGTTTCACTTATATTATTAAGTTCTAATCACTTTTTAACTTAACAGTTTCCCTAAAGAAAATACAAGCTTCAAGATAGCACCACCAACAAAAAGTCAATTTTGTATGTCTACCTTCTTGTAATAGAGTGAATTATTGTTTCCAATTCATCAGTTCCATGTAGTAGTTATTTATATACTCATCTTCATACCATTGTCATGGCTTCCTTTACCTCCATTGACTTGGTGCTTGGCCATAATCACTTGTTTTGATGAACATAATGCTAATGGATAAGATATGAGTGAACACTTGAAATGAGCATGTATGATTGACTTTGTGCTCTTCTCTTCCATCTTTTTTCATTGGCAGTGTCAGCTTGCACTTCCTCTGATCCAAGGATAATGAGTAACACTTAGAGCAGACCTAGAACAACCTCAGAGATTGGGGCCAAACACAGCTGAGCCTAGCCTACATGGCCAAACCTGAGATGATGTGAAGACATCTATGATACAGATATAAATGCTTATTTTTGTATACCACTGAGATTTTCTTGTGGTTTATTTTGTAGCATTATGTTTAACTCTCTATATTTATTACAGTGTTTACAATGTAGTAGGTATCTCAACATTTGTTTAAAATGAACAGAATGACCATTATTTAAATCAACCCATTAAACAGACAGACACATTTGGGTAGATGATACTGCACTCAATAATCCTAAACAAGATGGGAGTTTTTAAGAAAACCCATATGTATAGATCAGAGTATGTCCCCATCACATGGCCAAATACTGACTAAAGTTGTTAAATGAAGAAGATGATGTATCACCTAGTACTCTGGATAAAAAAATCTGGTTGGAGTGATAGAACTGAGATGGTGAAACAAATGGTAGCGTTAAGAGTGAATGTGTTTCAGTTTATTAGATGTTCAGCAGAGCTCCAGAGTAGATGGAGATCACTGCAGACCAGAAAAGGAGTTTTAGAAGAGGGGAACCTAGAGCAGCACTTCTAAAAACTTGTAGGATTAGGGAGGATGGGGAAGAAAGGGTCATTCTAGACAGAGAGAGGAACACATAGAAAACTGTGTAGGCAGTTGAGAATGGCCTGTGTTGGTGGGAAAGAGTATATACTGGACAGCGGGTCCAAATCAAAATGAGAGCATAATTTGAGTAGGATCAAATACTGGGTGACAGTGAATGCAAACTAAGAGTCTGAAAATGGTCCATATGGAATCAGAAAAACACTGACAATTCTTGGGCCAGAAAATAATATAGTAAAAGAAAAATTTCTCTGGCAGAAGTATTTAGAGTTCTTTGAAGAAGGAGAAAATAAAGGTAATAGAATCACAGTGCTAGGTAGTGTACTTATGCAAACCTTAGCCTCATAACCTGAGATTTCTTTTTATACCACAGGCAAAAACATTAGTATTCTCCAAAGTTATCATTTTCTCTATTATGTAAATTTGGAAGTGCGTTTAAAAAGTTAAGCAGCGGGTTGTTGAGTGGTTAGGAAAGAACAATACTTTGGTACATCTGGACTTTGAGCCGGATTCTTTTCTCTGAACTATGTTCATTATCTGAGACACTGATTGTAAAGACCACATTACCCAATGTATGTGCAAAAGAAAAAGTTAATTAAAGCTATTCTTGAGGAGTTAGAAGAAAAGGATTTTATTACCATGAGGCAGAATTTTTCCTCAGCTGAGCTTCTGGAAATCACAACCCAAGTCTTAAATCTTACAATGTTACTCAAGCTCGGGAACATTAAAGTGATATCATTGTTGCTAGCAAATTAGAGGTCTTCAAATTGCTGAAAGAGACACAGAACAAGAGTTGAATTAATTATCTCATATTTAGGGTGTGTGTGTGTGTGTGTGTGTGTGTGTGTGTGTCTTCATAAATACTATGTAAACATGTTAGAATTTGATTTGGGGGCATTTTCCAACCTGTTACTAACACCTATCTCTATATATTCATTATATACCTGGTAAGATGCCTCTGTTACTTTTAATTTCAAATGTATTTTTATAACATTATGGACTTTTAGAGCTGAACGAGATTTTATAGAAATCACATCCCATCTTGTCACTGTCAGAAGTGGAATCAGTTGTCTTAGTGGTGACTGCAGTGGTGGAGGTAGGCTGGAGAGCTTTTATTTTAGTGTTTCTTATTAACGATGCCACTGTTCATCAATCACTTAAAGGCTTAAAGTCTTACAATCATCCCTGACTTCTCCCTTCTCTCATTCTCACCTGGTATTGATTCTGATACTGAAATGCCCCTTATTTCTGACTCCTCCTTTAAACTCCATTTGAAACACTTTACTTTAAACCTCCATTATCTCTAACATAGAAAATTTCAATAACTTCATAATTTATTTGTGTGTCTTTTTTTTATTGTTTTTGTCCTTCTTACACATTGTTCTTTCTGAAAGAAAGGATTGATTATACAATTCCTGATTTAAAAATAATAATAATAGATTCTATATCTCATTACTTGCCAAATAAAATTCAAGGTCTTTATGTTACGCAACAGCACATTATGATATGATCCAAAAACACAACTTCAATCTTATGCCTAATATATATGGCCAACTATGAGCCAGATACTGCTTATTACTGGACAAATGCGTCTCATGTTTTCCAACCCATATAAGAACTTACTGCATCAGAACCAATATTTATTATGCCAACTCTCAACAACAAAAACAGTCTGATTTATATTTAAATTATTCTGAGAAAAAATTATATATATTTTTTTGTGTCTATATACATACACACACGCGTGTATTTGTAATCTGATTTGGAAAGATTGTCATCATAAATGGCTATAATTTATAACATTTTGAATTTTAATTTGTATGGAATGCCTCAAATTTTTTAAAAAGTTAATTAGTTATTATACCATCCTAAATATTACTCTTTTCTATTTTTTTTTTTTGCTTTAATGCATTAATTGGCTTTTTATACTGATTTCGATAGGGAATCACAATGTTTTCTCAAATTACAATCAATATTCTCATGTCTGTATTATATCACAAGTGTTTTTCCTTTAAGAACCAAATGTATTTTCATAAACTACTTTCTATTTATCAAATAATCTCATAGAGTTTTCCACCTTTTACTTGTCAGCTCTTGCTCACATATGGCAAGTAGTCCATTGTCACGGTTAAGAGTTTGGGCTCTGCAGGTAGATTACCTCCACTGTAAACATGTCTCTCTCGCTTAGTAGTTTCATGAGCGTAAGAAAACTATATAACCTTTGGGTGCCTCAGTTTTCTGATGTAAAAATAAGGATAATAATATTCCATATGTTGTTTATGAAGATTAAGACTATACATATATGAGCCTCTGAAGAGCATCTGACTCATAGCTATCACTCAGTAAGTATGAGCTATTGTTGTCCACAATTAACTGCCCTAAAACCTAAAGCTCAAATGTCCCCTTGAGCTATTTTATTCTCAAGTTATATTTGAACTTCCAACAATGACACAGAAACTTTCTAAAAACATTTTGTGTTATGTTTTAATGAATGGACTGAAATTTACCAGAAAAAAAAAATATCCTACTATATTACTAATAGTAGATAAAAAAGATAGGTGTTATAAGAATAAAATGATTACTTTGAATACTTGAAAGTGAAAGTTAATGCCTCTAGAAAGAAACCAGCTTCTTTTTATTTTCTCAACTTTTATTTTAAATACAGAGAGGGGTACATGTGCAGGTTTGTTACATGGGTAAATTGCGTTTCGCTGGGGTTTGTTGTATAAATGATTTCATCACCCACATAGTGAGCATAGTATCTAGTAGGTGTTGTTTTTGACCTTCATCCTCCTCCCACTCTTCCCCCTCAAGTAGGCCCTGGTGTCTATTGTTCCCTTCTTTGTGTTCATGTGTGCTCAATATTTAGCTACCACGTGTAAGTGAGAACATGAGGTATTTGGTACCTACATTAATTCTCTTAGAATAATGGCTTCCAGCTGCATCCATGTTGCTGCAAAAGACATAATTTCAGTTTTTTATGGCTGTATATTATTCCATGACAGAAACAACCTTCTTAATATTAGAGTCTGCTCAAGAATTTTGACCTCATAATTATCATGGTTCTACCACCTAACAGGGATTTTGAATGATTTCAAGAGAAAATAAGAGGCATGGACAAATTAGATGCATTGATATTGTCTTTATATCTGTCAGCTTTGTACTTGATACTGGAGATTAGCCCTCTGTAGTGTAGACATATCCTTCCCAGGCTGTTCTAGGAGACAGAAAAAAGAAGGTGTCTTTACATAGCTGATTTCAGTGTTTCTTAAAAGTCACCGTGCATCAGAATCACTGGGGTGGGAGTAGGGGGGTGCTTATTAAAATAGCGATAGTGGAAGGATTCAAGATGGCCAAATAGGAACAGCTCTGGTCTGCAGCTCCCAGTGAGATCAACACAGAAGGCAGGTGATGCCTGCATTTCCAACTGAGGTACCCGGTTCATCTCATTGGGACTGGTTGGACAGTGGGAGGGCGAGCGGAAGCAGGGCAGGGTCCCCTCACCTGGGAAGTGCAAAAGGTTGGGGAATTTTCTCCCCTACCCAAGGGAAGGGAAGCGGTGAGGGTCTGAGCCTGAGGAACTCCAGCACAGATACTCCACTTGTCCCACAGTCTTCCCAACCCGCAAACCAGGAGATCCCCTCTGGTGCCTACCCCACCAGGGTCCTGCGTTTCAAACACAAAACTGGGCGGCCAATCGGGCAGACACCAAATTAGCTGCAGGAGCTCTTTTTTTTTTTCCATACCCCAGTGGCACCTGGAACACCAGTGAGACAGAACCTTTCACTCCCTTGGAAAGGGGTGCCGAAGCCAGGAGCCAGGGAGCCAAGTGGTCTAGCATGGCAGGTCCCTCCCACACAGAGTCCAGGAAACTAAGATTCACTGGCTTGAAATTCTTGCTGTCAGCAAGGTAGCAATCTGAGATCCACCTGGGACATTGGAGCTTGGTTGGGGGAGGGGCATCTGCCATTTCTGAGACTTGAGTAGGCGGTTTACAGTCACAGTGTAAACAAAGCCAGTGGGAAGTTCGAACTGGGTGGAACCCACTGCAGCTTAGCAAGGTTGCTGTGGCCAGACTGCCAGATTTCTCCTCTCTGGACAGGGTATCTCTGTAAAAAAGGCAGCAGCCCCAGTCAGGGGCTTATAGCAGACTTAAACGTCCCTGCCTGACCGCTCTGAAGAGAGCAACAGACTTCTCAGCACAGCCTTCCAGCTCTTCTGAGGGTCAGACTGCCTCCCCAAGTGGGTCCCTGACCCCCGTGTGTACTGACTGGGAGGCACCTCTCAGTAGGGGTCGGCAGACACCTAATACAGGAGAGCTTCGGCTGGCACCTGGCAGGTGCCCTTCTGAGACGAAGCTTCCAGAGGAAAGAACAGGCAGCAATCTTTGCTGCTCTGCAGCCTCCGCTGGTGATACCCAAGCGAATAGGGTCGGGAGTGGACCTCCAGCAAACTCCAGCAGACCTGCAGCAGAGGTGCCTCACTGTTAGAAGGAAAAGAAACAAACAAACAGAAAGGATTAGCACATCCACCCAAAGACCCCATCCGAAGGTCACCAACATCAAAAACTAAAGGTAGAGAAATCCACAAAGATGGGGAAAAACCAGTGCAAAAAGGCTAAAAATTCCAAAAACCAGAATGCCTCTTCTCCTCAAAGGATCACAACTCCTCGTCAGCAAGGGAACAAAACTGGATGGATAATGAATTTGACGAACTGACAGAAGTAGACTTCAGAAGGTGGGTAATAACAAACTCCTCCGAGCTATAGGAGCGTGTTCTAACCCAATGCAAGGGAGCTAAGAACGTTGAAAAAAGGTTAGTCAAATTGCTAACTAGAATAACCAATGAAGAGAAGAACATAAATGTCCTGATGGAGTAGAAAAACACAGCAGGAGAACTTCATGAAGAATACATAAGTATCAATAGCCAAATCGATCAAACAGAAGAAAGGATATCAGTGATTGAAGATCAACTTAGTGAAATAAAGAGAGAAGACAAGATTAGAGAAAAAAGAATAAAAAGGAATGAACAAAACCTCCAAGAAATATGGGACTATGTGAAAAGACCAAATCTATGTTTGATTGGTGTACCTAAAATTGACAGGGAGAATGGAACCAAGTTGGAAAACAATCTTCAGGAAATTATCCAGGAGAACTTCCCCAACCTAGCAAGGCAGACCAACATTCAAATTCAGGAAATACAGAGAACACCACAAAGATACTCCTTGAGAAGAGCAACCCTAAGACACATAATCATCAGATTCACCAAGGTTGAAATGAAGGAAAAAATGCTAAGGGCGGCAAGAGAGAAAGGTTGAGTTACCCACAAAGGGAAGCCCATCAGACTGACAGTGGATCTCTTGGCAGAAACCCTGCAAACCAGAAGAGAATGGGGGCCAATATTTAACATTCTCAAAGAAAAGAGTTTTCAATCCAGAATTTCATATTCAGCCAAACTAAGCTTCATAAGCAAAGGAGAAATAAAATCCTTTACAGACAAGCAAATGATGAGGGATTTTTGTCACCACCAGACCTGCCTTACAAGAGCTCCTGAGGGAAGCACTAAACATGGAAAGGAACAACAGGTACCAGTCTCTGCAAAAACATTCCAAATTTTAAAGAACATTGACACTATGAAGAAACTGCATTAACTAATGGGCAAAAAAACCAGCTAGCATCATAATGATAGGATCAAATTCACACATAACAATATTAACCTTAAATGTAAATGGGCTAAATGCCTCAATTAAAAGACACAGACTGGCAAATTGGATAGAGTCAAGACCCATCAGTGTGCTGTATTCAAGAGAGCCAGCTCATATGCAGAGACACACATAGGTTCAAAATAAAGTGATGGAGGAAGATCTACCAAGCAAATGGAAAGCCAAAAAAAAAAACCAAAAAAAAAAAAAAAAAAAAAAACCAGGAGTTGCAATCCTAGCCTCTTATAAAACAGACTTTAAACCAACAAAGATCAAAAGAGACAAAGAAGGCTATTACGTGATGGTACAGGGATCAATTCAACAAGAAGAGCTTACTATCCTAAATATATATGCACCCAATACAGAGCACCTAGCTTCATAAAGCAAGTCCTTAGAGACCTGCAAAGAGACTTAGACTCCCACAGAATAATAATGGGAGACTTTAAAACCCCACTGTCAATATTAGATCAATAAGACAGAAGGTTAACAAGGATATCCAGGAATTGAACTCGGCTATGCACCAAGCAGACCTAATAGACATCTATAGAACTCTCCACCCCAAATCAAGAGAATATATATTCTTCTCAGCACCACATCACACTTATTCTGAAACTGACCACATAATTGGAAGTAAAGCACTCCTCAGCAAATGTAAAAGAACAGAAATCATAACAAACTGTCTCTCAGATGACAGTGCAATCAAATTAGAACTCAGGATTAAGAAACTCACTCAAAACCACACAACCACATGGAACTGAACAGCCTGCTCCTGAATGACTACTGGGTACATAATGAAATGAAGGCAGAAATAAAGATGTTATTTGAAACCAATGAGAACAAAGAAACAACATACCAGAATCTCTGGAACACATTTAAAGCAGTGTTTAGAGGGAAATTTATAGCACTAAATGCCCACGAGAGAACAAGAAAGATCTCAAATCGACACCCTAACATCACAATTAAAAGAACTAGAGAAGCAAGAACACATATATTCAACATCTAGCAGAAGACAAGAAATAACTAAGATCAGAGCAGAATTGAAAGAGATAGAGACATAAAAAACCCTTCAAAAAATCAATAAATCCAGGAGCTGGGTTTTTGTAAATATCAACAAAATTGATAGACCACTAGGAAGACTAACAATGAAGAAAAGAGAGAAGAATCAAATATGCACCATAAAAAATGATAAAGGGGATATCACCACCAATCCCACAGAAGTACAAACTACCATCAGAGAATGATATAAACACCTCTACACAAATAAACTAGAAAATCTAGAATAAATGGGTAAATTCCTGGACACATACACCCTCCCAAGACTAAACCAGGAAGAAGTTCAATCTCTGAATAGACCAATAACAGCCTCTGAAATTGAGGCAATACTTAATAGCCTACCAACCAAAAAAAGTCCAGGACCAGATGGATTCACAGCCAAATTCTACCAGAGGTACAAGAAGGAGCTGGTACCATTCCTTCTGAAACTATTCCAATCAATAGAAAAAAAGGGAATCCTCCCTAACTCATTTTATGAGGCCAGGATCATCCTGATACCAAAGCCTGGCAGAGACACAACAAAAAAAGAGAACTTTATACCAATGTCCCTGATGAACATCGATGCTAAGATCCTCAATAAAATACTGGCAAACCAAATCCAGCAGCACATCAAAAAGCTTATCCACCACGATCCCTGGGATGCAAGCCTGGTTCAACATACACAAATCAATAAACGTAATATATCACATAAACAGAACCAACGAGAAAACCATACGATTATCCCAATGGATGCAGAAAAGGCCTTCAACAAAATTCAACAGTCCTTCATGCTAAAAACTGTCAACAAACAAGGTATTGAAGGAACGTATCTCAAAATAATAAGAGCTATTTATGACAAACCCACAGCCAACATCATACTGAATGGGCAACAACTGGAAGCATTCTCTTTGAAAACTGGCACAAGACAAGGATGCCCTCCTTCACCACTCCTACTCAACGTTGTATTAGAAGTTCTGGCCAGGGCAGTCAGGCAAGAGAAAGCAATAGAAGGTATTCAAATAGGAAGAGAGGAAGTCAAATTGTCTCTATTTGCAGATGACATGATTTTATATTTAGAAAACCCCATCGTCTCAGCCCAAAATCTCCTTAAGCTGATAAGCAACTTCAGCAAAGTCTCAGGATACAAAATAAATGTGCAAAAATCACAAGCATTCCTATACACCAATAACAGACAAACAGCCAAATCATGAGTGAACTCCCATTCACAATAGCTTCAAAGAGAATAAAATACCTAGGAATCCAACTTACAAGGGATGTGAAGGACCTCTTCAAGGAGAACTGCAAACCTCTGCTCTAGGAAATAAGAGAGAACACAAACAAATGGAAAAACATTCCATTCTCATGGATAGGAAGAGTCATTATCACGAAAATGGCCATATTGCCCAAAGAAATTTTAGATTCAATGCTATCCCTATTAAGCTACCAATGATTTTTTTCACAGAATTGGAAAAAACTACTTAATATTTCATATGGAACCTAAAAAGAGTCTGCGTAGCGAAGACAATCCTGGGCAGGAAGAACAAAGCTGGAGGCATCACACTACCTGACTTCGACCTATACTACAAGGCTACAGTAACGAAAACAGTATGGCCCTGGTACTAAAACAGATATAGAGACCAATGGAACAGAACGGAGGCCTCTGAAATAACATCACACATCTACAATCATCTGATCTTTGACAAACCTGACACACACAAGCAATGGGGAAAAGATTCCCTGATGTTGGGAAAATTGGCTAGCCATATGCAGAAAATTGAAACTGGACCCCTTCCTTACACCTTATATAAAAATCAACTCAAGATTCATGAACGACTTAAACATAAGACGTAGAACCATAAAAATCCTGGAAGAAAACTTAGGCAATCCCATTCAGGACATAGGCTTGGGCAAGACTTTATGTCTAAAACATGAAAAGCAATGGCAGCAAAAGTCAAAATTGATAATGGGGATCTAATTAAACTAAAGAGCTTCTGCACAGCAAAAGAAATTATCATCAGGGTGAACAGGCAACCTACAGAATGGGAGAAAATTTTTGCAATCTACTCCTCTGACAAAGGGGTAATACTCAGAATCTACAAAGAACTTAAAAAAATTTAAAAGAAAAAAACAGCCCATCTAAAAGGGGGCAAAGGATATGAACAGACATTTCTCAAAAGAAGACATTTGTGGAGCCAAAAGATATATGAAAAAATGCTCACCATCACTGGTCATTAGAGAAATGCAAATCAAAACTACAATGAGATACCATCTTATGCCAGGTAGAATGGCAATCATTAAAAAGTCAGGAAACGGCCGGGCGCGGTGGCTCAAGCCTGTAATCCCAGCACTTTGGGAGGCCGAGGCGGGTGGATCACGAGGTCAGGAGATCGAGACTATCCTGGCTAACATGGTGAAACCCCGTCTCTACTAAAAATACAAAAAACTAGCCGGGCGTGGTGGCGGGCGCCTGTAGTCCCAGCTACTTGGAGGCTGAGGCAGGAGAATGGCGTGAACCTGGGAGGCGGAGCTTGCAGTGAGCCGAGATTGCGCCACTGCACTCCAGCCTGGGTGACACAGCGCGAGACTCCGTCTCAAAAAAAAAAAAAAAAAAAAAAAAAAAGTCAGGAAACATCAGATATTGGAGAGGTTGTGGAAAAATAGGAATGCTTTTACACTGTTGGTGGGAGCGTTAATAAGTTCAACCATTGTGGAAGACAGTGTGACAATTCCTCAAGGATCTAGAACTAGAAATACCACTTGACCCAGCAATCCCATTACTGGGCATATACCCAAAGGATTATAAATCATTCTGTGATAAAGACACATGCACACGTATGTTCACTGAGGCACTATTCCCAATAGCAAACACTTGGAACCAACCCAAATGTCCATCAGTGATAGATTGGATTAAGAAAATGTGGCACATATACACCATGGAATACTATGCAGCCATAAAGAAGAATGAGTTCATGTCCTTTGCAGAGACATGAATGAAGCTGGAAACCATCATTCTCAGCAAACTATCACAAGATCAGAAAACCAGACACCACATGTTCTCACTCATAAGTGAGAATTGAACAACGAGAACACATGGACACAGGGAGGGGAACATCACACACCAGGGTCTGTTGGGGGGGTGGGGGGCTAGGGGAGGGATAACATTAGGAGAAATATCTAATGTAGGTGTTGGGTTGATGGGTGCAGCGAACCACTATGGCACGTGTATACCTATGTAACAAAGCTGGAAGTTCTGCCCACATAACCCAGAACTTAAAGTATAATAAAAATAGAAATAAAATAGTGATGGCTGGGCCTTGGCCCCAGGTATTCTGGTTCAGCATTTTTGGGGTGAAGCGTAGGACTTGCATCTCTAATAAATTCGTAGGTAATATTGATGCCACTATCGAGATCCTAACTGAGAATAACTGATCTACTCTCTTCAAAGCTTTCTTACCTTCACATCATTGTCTCCTCTTATGTCTGTTCATTATTCCTCTCTTGATGAATACACTTATGTTTCTGTCTCTGATTGGGAGAGAACTTTGGCTTCCTTTGCACATATTCAATCACAGGCATTGAAATGTATTGAAATTTCCTGAGTTTCACAAGTGAAAGAATCAGAAGCAATTTACAATACTTTTCCCAGACAGTTTCACTTTCCAACTATTCATCCTCTCCACTCCCTTAAAGATATCTTCCCTCGCTAGTTGATATTCTTTGATTTTCTTCTCTTCATAACTCACAATACCTACTAGCTCATTTTCTTGTTTCACTCATTGTTACTTTGTATGGGTTATTTTCCTCCGCATGACTTAATTATAAACTCTGTGAGAGTAGAGGACTTGGCCATATATTTTTTGTTTCAGCACAGTCTTTGGTAAGTAGATGTTTCTTCTCAATGTGTTCTTATTTGTCATCAAATTTCTCTGATAGAGCCTTTCATGTTATCAAATAATAAGCAGGCAGAGTTTATGGCAATTTGCATGGGTCATGGGTTGGATTGTCAGGTTTAGTAAATAAAAATTCCACACGCTAAGGTAAGTTTGAAATTTAACAAAGAATAATTTTTAGCATAAATATATCTCATGCAATATTTGGGACATACTTATACAAATTACATTGCTTTTCTGAAATTCAAATTTTATGAGCATACTGTATTTTATCTGGCAACTGTTTTCATGGCTTTTCAGAACTTGATTCTTCAGAACATCATTAATATAGTCATATGAACATATTGCTCCCAGAAATAGCCCTTTTCAATATTTCATCATATCTTAGCCATGTGACTTTAGGTAAGATACCTAATGTCTTTGAGCTTTAGTTGACTCAAGATGAATGCAGATAATAAATAAAATTGTCCAAGCAGATACACTTTCTCCAAGATTTCCAAGCTAATACTCACATAGTGACCATGAATATCCTTGTAAATTGGTAACCTAGGAAGATTCCAAGGTATTATGTTTAAAATATATACATACCACATATTATATTTAAAGCTCATGATAAATTCTGTTAAGATATATTTCTCCTTGCTAGAAGAATAAACAAGTGGTAAGTTATGGAATGCACAAGTCTAAGAAATAGATTGTTAACAATTTTGGAATTCCTGGGGCCACTGGCCTCATAGTTTGAAACCAAGTCATCTGGTGAAAAGAAACAGAGAAAAGTCAGACCATGGGTGTTTCCTTGGATCCGGCTCCCCGTGATCCCATGGCTCCTACCACTAAGTTTTTCACCACCAGCATCACTACCACACAGTCATGGTTAATGAAATTTGTCCCTGGGATCAATTGCCCTGATTATATACTTTATCTAAGTTGGTCTCATTGGAAGAGAATTAGATGTATGATCATAAGGTGAGATCTAAGAGATTTGCTTTCTCTAATATTATATAAGTGAGTAATGCTCTGATGCTAAAAATTTATTATTTAACAGGTATCCTGGAGCAGGGTCTCATGAAATTGGAGGGTAGGAAACAGATGCCTGAGAAGAAAAACTAAGAGTGCTGATATAATTAACACGTAGGCACCAGATAAATTTGCCTTTATCACTATTTTCCCAGGGCTGTCTCTCTGTCACATAAATGTGGACAATTGTTAGGTTAAGTCACAAAGAGATAAGAAAAGACAGAAAGTTTATCAACTCTAGCCTGTTATGACTTGATGCCCACATGCGGACCTTGGTTTACTTTCAATTCCTCAATACCACATCTGTGTGTGCTGAAACTCACTGTGGTCTAGTATGCTTGACCCTCTTTAAAAGAGTGAATGGTTCTGCTTTGTGCTTCATTTATCTTGAAAGGAGACTCAAGATTGTTTAAGGTCATGGAATGTATCCTAGCTTGAAGCTGTGACAGTTTAGTAAATATCAAATGAGTATTTTCTACTGTTTGTAATTATTTCTCAGCCTAGGAAAGATTTTTGGCTGGTGTCAGGGTTTGAAGTTTCTTTATGTTGTTTTCTACTAAACATTATTCTCTCTCTCTCTTTTGGTTTTGTTCCTGATGTCATATGTGCTTCTCAATCAGGCTGTACTTGTCAACTGCCTTTCAGGTTACTACTGCAGACTCTTTCCAAATGTGTTCATTTGTTTATTGTGAAATTATTATCGTCTCCTAAAATGTTTCTGCTTTCTCTTTTCTCTCATTTGAATTTTTATCTTCTTTTGTTTTAAAATTATAAAAAATCAAGCAATAGTTGTGTTCCATGCCTTCTTATTTAAGGAATTGTTACATGCAAGCAACTAGGTTGTACAATTACATTTCGTAACATATATATTTGTTTTTAGTAAAAAGTTGGCTATAAACAACTTAATTATTTTCTTTACCTGTCCCTCAAATTGAATATAGCTCCAGAGATGGTATTTTGGAAATAAAGAAAAACAAAAGCAAAAGTTTCTTATTTCTTGTCAGTTAAGAAAATATAAGATAAAAGATGATGTTGGTGTCCTTTTAGTAGAAATTATTAAAGAAAATTGTATCACAACTCCTCTTTTAAGTAGAACTTCACTTAGCCAACTGCAGCAGTATAATTATGTCTTCAATTTAAATATCTATAGAACTGAAGGTTTTATCTGTCTTCTCTAAGATCCATCTTAGCAGAAAAATTTAAAAAAGTAAATACTAAAACACAGAAGTAACTTACTTCATTAATTTCCATTTGACTTCATGTTAGTACACAGTTTGAAGAATCTATATATTTTTATGTTTTAGATTAGCAGAATGTAAGTTTTGTCCATATAGACATATATTTAGATCTGGTTTTAATGTTTTGATAGAACTGTGCATTCAAGTCAATGCAGAGTTTGATGTCACTTCCACTAAAACTATTGAAACATGTCTAATGCATAATTGCCAAAGGTTTATTTCTTTATTACAACAAATTTAAATCAGATATTATTTTTTAAATGCGTACTCCTGGGGTCTTACACATAGTGGAATAAGAGAAATCATGTTACATTCATTATCTCAGCTTCTTTTTAAAATTCCCCAAACTTCTCTAATATGGTTTTCTGCACCCACACATTTACTTTCCTAGAGTTTTCCCAATTTTCACAGGTAAAGAGGGAAATCTTTTAACAACTTCAAAACCAAGATAAATGGCTTCTGCAACCATATATATTGCAGGCAAAACTAGTGCAAGAAGAGAAGTGACCAGCCAGTAATTCACCACATGTATGGAGGAAAAAGAAATCAATTGATCAAGAAATAAATGTAAGCAAACCCAACAGATAACCATTAGCAACTTCTTATGTGGGGACTAGGGTAAAGTACAATATGGAGGTATTGCTGGAGGTATGAAGTTAGGGTTGTTAATCCTTGGGCCTCCTAAAATCTGCAAAAAAGACCAACAAATTTTGACCCATTCTAACAAATTGTGTTACCATAGTATTTACTGCTTCACTTACAGTACATAGCATGCTAAGTATAATAAAATAATTTTCGCTAACTTCAGCATTTGTTCAAAAGTGAAGGGTATACTGCCAACAAAAGAGAAAAAATTAACCTGACACTTCTCAATAGCTCTAAATGACAGAAGCCAACCTGACACTTTTAGAATTTTAAAAATTAATTTTAATGAGAAATTATTTGTAAAAATAAACTTCACCCATTTTAAATATAATACTTTCTGTTGGTTCCTTCTTTCTCCTCCCCATTTGTAACCCCCATTACTTATATATGAAACCACTTATTCTACGTTTCACTGAGGATCTGTTCATTTTTCTTAGTGTTGTTCTCTTTTCTTATTTATGAATATGCATAATATCTTTAAGTTAACCAATTGTTTCTTACATCTGTTGGTAATTCAGTCTCAATGTATTTTTCTTTTCTAATACTATATTTTTCATTTTTATCAAGTTCAATTTAGCCTTTAATTCATGGTTATTTAACTTCTTTATTATGTTTCTTCTTTTCTTTATTTCTGCGAGCATATTTTAAAGATTTATAATATCTGTTTTACTTTGAATGCTAATTATAGAATCTTTATTTCCATTGATAGATTTTTTCATGGTTCTCTATTTTATTTGCACACCTGACAATTTTTCATTGGGCTTAAGTCTCAAAGTTGCCTGTATTTCTAAAAAAGATATTGGATGTTGGTTTAGCACAGAGTTAACTGGCAACAGCTTGATTATTTCAAGCTTTGCATTTTATTATTTATTATGCCAAATACAGAGGAGCCTTTATTCTGAAGCTAATTTAGCCCTACTACTAAGGCATGTTCCTTCTGAGGACTCTCCCTAATGATCCTGTCTTACCTACAGGATTTAGTGAGCCTGCTCTTCTATGGTTGTTTTTTCTGCATCTTTGGAGAGTTTCATCCCATTCCCATGTATCTTAGTACTCGGTGGAAAAAGGGAGGAAACTATTTTGCAGTTCTCCTAAGCTGCCTTTCAGTGCAGTATTGTCCTCCTGGTATTCTGCTCCACATTTTCTAGTAACCCAAACCTCTCCGAATTCTGGTTTCTGTCACAGTATCAAACTCTGATCTCAGGAAGTTTAATGCTTGAAATAAATTATCAAAAATAAAATATGTTCACATTTTCAACTTTTTGAGTGACTCATTAAAAATTTTAAAGACTTTAGGAAATAAATTATGAGTATAGATAGCACTGCAATGCTTCTGAATACAATTGTAACTTAACATGAGGATAAAACTATAAAACATAGCGAAAAAACCTTACAAACTCTTTGTTATCATGTATAAAGATTTTAAAGCTTATATAATATGACATTTTAACACATTTAGAATAAAGTACTAGATGTAAGAACTCTGTAAAATTATCAAGTAGAATTAATTTAAAATTAGAAAAATGAGTTACATTGAGAATTATGCTACTAAAATTCATCTCATTAATAAGATAAAAACATATGATGCTCTAAATAAATGGCCAAAAATCATTTTACAAAGTGAAATATCCATCTCTAAGAAAAGCTTTTATTAAATTAGCAAGAGAATTATAATTCCTTAACATAAAGATGAATATTTTCTACCAGAATAACTACTGGACTTTGCTCAATGTGGATTTTTTAAATGATAAATTCGAAAACCATGTGCTTTGGCTTTGAAAGTGCATTACTATAAAATTAGGCCTTGTTTTTCTTAACACCTGAATTAGAAGACTACAGCATTTTACATTTTTTATTAGCAGGCAGCCCTGTCCTTGTCTAAGTTTTCCTTCCCATCTCTTCTTAAAACCTAATGGGGATACCTACATTAATCATGGCTCCCTCATCCTCATTATTTACCATGCATTCTGTTTGGGGCCCACCATCACAGTTGCTGCCCCGAGGGGAGAAATCAATCCTCATCTGTTCAGGTTTTATTGCTGCTGGTCTCACAAGTTTGTACTCCATGGTGAAGTCTTGATAATACAAAAAGGTGTGCTACACCCTGTCACTTCCACCACAATAGTCTTGATAGTAATTTTTGTCGGTTTATTCTACTTGAGGATTTTAAAAATCTGAGACACAATTAACATACTATAAAACTGATGATTTTAAAATGTATAATTCATGAATAGCCAGTCACCCTTACCTATTTCCATACAGGCCCTGGCAATTCACTATCTATTTGCCTATTTTGTACAGTTCATCTAAATGAAATCATTCTGTAACGTGGCATTTAGTATCTAGCTTCTTCTGGATAGTATGTTTTCAAGGTTCTTTTATGTTGTACCATCTAGAAATGCTTCATTCGTTTTTATGGCTGAAAAATATTCCACTGTATGCATATAGCACGTACATATAGCAAATCCATTCATTTGCTGATAGATATTTGAGTTGTTTCCAATTAAAATTATTCTATTAGCATACAAAATAATGGTATGAACATTCATGTACAGGTTGTTATATAAATATATGTTTCCAATTCTCCTGGGGGTACACCTAGGAGTGAAATCACTAGGTAATAAGGTAATTCTATATTTAACTATTTGAGAAAATGCTAAACTGTTTTCCAAAGCAGTTGCATTATTTTATATTCTTCAATATATAAGGCACACAATTTATCCACATCTTTGTAAATGCTACCGTCAACTATCTTTCAGTTTGTAGCCATCCATTGCATTTCCTTTGATATGGTTTGACATTGTGTCCCCACCCAAATCTCATCTGGAATTGTAATCTCCAGGTGTCAAGGGAGGGACCTGGTAGGAGATGATTGGATCATAGGGGCGGTTTCTTCCATGCTTTTCTCTTGATAGTGAGTGAGTGCTCACAACATCTGGTGTTTGACAGTTCCCCTCCCACCTTCCTGCTGTAAGATGGTCCTTGCTTCCCCTTTTCCTTCCACCATGATTGTAAGTTCCCTGAGGCCTTCCCGGCCATGTGAAACTGTGAATCAATTAAACCTCTTTCCTTTATAAATTACTCAGTCTCAGGTAGTATCTTTATAACAGTGTGAGAATGAACTAATACATCCTTAATTACCCTTAATGACTAATGATAGTGAGAATCTTTTCATACGCTTATTGACTATATGGCTATGTATATATATATCTTCTTTGGAGAAATGTGTACTCAAATTATTTTTTTTTCAACTTTTGTCTCTTTTATTAATTTAATTTAATTTTTTTATACATAGTAGTTTTATTTGTATTAGCCAAAAGCTAGAAACACCCAAGATGTCCCTCAACAGGCAATTTAAAAAAATATATTTAATTTTAATTTTATGGAGTACATAGGATGTTTTAATACAAGTATGGAATGTGAAATAATCACATCGTGACAAATGGAGTATCTACCCCCTCAAGCATTTATCTGTTGTGTTACAAACAATCCAGTTACACTCTTTTAGTTATTTTAAAATGTACAATTAAGATATTGTTGACTATAGTCACCCTATTGTGCTATCAAATAGTAGGACTTGTTTATTGTCTCTATTTATTGTAACCATTAAGTATCCCCACCTCCCCTCCAGCCCCACACTACCCTTTTCAGCCTCTAGTAATTATCCTTCTACTCTCTATGTCCATGAGTTCTATTGTTTTGATTTTTAGATCCAACACATAAGTGAGAACATGCAATGTTTGTCTTTCTGTCCTCACTTATTTCAATGAACATAATGATCCCCACTTCCATCCATGTTGCTGGTAATAACAAGATCTCATTCTTTTTTATGGTGGAATAGTACTCTTCTGTGTGTGTGTAACACATTGTCTTTATCCATTCGTCTGTTGATGGATATTTACATTTCTTCCAAATCTTAGCTATTGTGAACAGTGATGCAACAAACATGGGAGTGCAGATATCTCTCTGATATACTGATTTCTTTTCTTTTGGATATACTGATTTCCTTCTATTGGGGTATATACCCAGGACTGGGATTGCTGGATCATGTAGTAGCTCTATTTTTATTTTTTTGAGGAACCACCAAACTGTTCTCTGTGGTGGTTGTACTAATTTACATTCCCACCAACAGTGTAAGAGAGTTCCCCTTTCTTCACATTTTCACCAATATTTGTCCTTGCCTCTTTTGAGGATATAAATGGTTTTATAATCGCTTTTAGTTATTGTATTTTATATCTGATCAGTGTTGTCTGAAAATAGTACAGAAAAAAGGTAGTTCTGATTTTTTTTTTTTTTTTTTTTTTTTTTTTTTTTTTTTTTTTTTTTTTTTT